>NC_041737.1:32661434-32809383 GCF_004115215.2 Ornithorhynchus anatinus | reverse complement strand
AAGGGGAGTGAGGGGGAGCAGAGGGAGCAGAGGGAAAGGGGAAGCTCAGTCTGGGAAGGCCCTTGGAGGAAGGTGAGCTCTAAGTAGGGTTTGGAAGAGGGGAAGAGAATTAGTTTGGCAGAGGTGAGGAGGGAGGCATTCAGGACAGCAGGAGGACGTGGCCCAGGGGTCGACGGTTGGGATAGGTGAGAATGGGGGGACGGTGAGGAGGTGGCGGCAGAGGAGCAGAGCGTGTGGGGGTGGCGAGTAGAAAGAGAAGGAAGGAAGGTAGGAGGGGGCAAGGTGATGGAGAGCCTTGAAGCCCTCTTCCCTAGCTATGAGACAGCAGAATCTGTGGAAGACTGAAGGGTTTGGCCACAGAAGCAGAGGACGGGGCAAAGGGCAGGCTGAGGGAACCTGGCCCCTGACTAATCCACATGTTCTCTAAGGTCAGGTTCAACAGCTCCAGATGTGTTTCAGTCAGTACTGGTGGAGAAGGTGCAGTGACGATCTTGCTTCCATTAGACCCAAACTATACTGCCTCCTAACCAGAGGAGAGCTCTGCAGTGAGTCCTGTGTTTTGAAGGGAGCAGGAGGTGGGGTGTGGGGAGAAGGGGAGCATGAGGCTGTGCTGTTGGCTCAGACATAGAAACAGTGTTTGCTCCCCAACCCCCTCAAAAAAACTAATTGACTGTAATCTCTATGCCTCCCTCTCCAGCTCAGAGAAGACAGAGACAGACACGATAGGAGCAATGAAACATTAAAACACAACACACATGACCAAAATAAAACCCAAATCAGCTTTTTTTCTCTTTCTTACTCCATTTCGTGTCAAATAGCAGAAATGAGGGCTTAGCTGGAGAAGACTTCCTGGAGGAAATGTGATTTTAGGAGTGCTCTGAAGGTGGAAAGAGTGATGGTTTTTCTGCTTTACAGGGCCAGGCTGCTCTGACTACTCCTGGGGTCCAGTGTCAGCAGGTCAGATGTGGGGGCTGTGAGGAGGGAACTCAGACAGGAAAGAAAGGTGGGTGGGGGTCAGGCCAGAGATGAGACCCCCGGAGAGCTGTTTGGAATTTGTGTTTCCCTGGACAAATCCTTTCATGCTAGAGATTCAATCCAGTCCTATCCCTTATCCCCTATCCCATCCTACCCTAATCTTTCCTATAGCCATCCCCTCTTGCAATGAAGCTGCTAGGGTTTCCTCCCGGGACACTTGATCTCTAACCCAGCTGCATCCAATCAGATGGATTACTGACGTCAGACCGGGCCCTGCCCCCCCCCATGCCCTATATAAGCCTCCAGAGGCTGAGGCTATTTGGATTTGAGTGTGTTGCTGGTTCTGATGTGAGGGGCTGTGGAGTTTAGGAGGATAAAGGGAATGTTGTGGGGGTGAAGGAGGTGTGGAGTTTGGGGAAAAGGTTTGGCCAGGGCAAAAGGTTAGGCTGGTGGAAAAAGTTAGGCTAGGGGAAAGTTTAGGTGAGGGGAAAGGTTTGGCTATGGGAACAGGTCCAGCTAGGTGTAAAGGTTAGTTTAGGGGATAAGGTTAGGGTAGGGGAAAAGTTTAGGCTATGGAAGAGGTTGGGCTAGGGGAAAGGTTAGGCTGGGAAGAAAAGGTTCTTTTGGGCCAGGTAATTTCCCTAAAGGCATCCTTGGCAGGCTTGTTCATGTGAAGGTATAATCTTTCGCCTTTCCTGACCTTATTCGTGCCTGGGAGGAAAGTGGGTAGTGGGGTGAAGGGCCTAACACTCCATTTCAGAAGGCTTCTTGGCCACCAAGCTGCCTCTTTGTTCTCCAGCCTCTCTCTGGCTGTGGAAATTCCAAGAGACATTTCCTTCCTGCAATCAATCAGTGGTGTTTACTGAGTGCTTACTATGTGTAGAGCACTGTACCATGGTTAGGAAAGTACAGTGCAACAGAATTAACAGACATGTTCACTGCAGCCCTGACTCACCACCTTAACTCACCACCTTAACAGACCTGTCCCCACTTTTCTGCTCTCCTTTCCTTAAACCTTCAAGATATGCTTGTCTTCCACATACTACCAGAGTTCCCTTTCAATCTTATAGGTCCAGCACCAGTTGAATAGGGAGGACACAATTAATACAATACAGCTAAGGTAGGGATCTGAGTAGAAGGATATATACCTAATTGTTGTGGGGTGTATAGTTAATGTGCTTTGGTGGTATGCCTAAGTGCAAGGGGGAGTTGAAAGGGAAATAAAGTGTGTGTGTGTGTGTGTGTGTGTGGGTGTGTGGTGGGATTGGGTGTGGAGAGGATGTGAGCTTTAGTCAGGGAAGGCTTACCGAAGAAGAAACAGTTTCAGTAGGCCCTTAATGTTTTGGGAGACCACTTGGACCTATGTAGGTGGGAGACTGTGTGGGGATGAGATGGATGTGGTCCACAATGAGACACGATGAGCAGGCTGGATCTTGCAGGAGCTTGCTAAAACTCAACTCGGAACCATCTGGAGGTGGATGTCTAAGGGGTCCTGGTGATGGGAAGAGAGGACAAGCCACTTTGCCTACCAGAAGCTTCTTATACTACCTGGCTGTGAAGACTATTCTTCCTTTAAGGAGGGTGCAGAGGAGCTGAGCTTCCATCTCTAAGGTAAGGTGATGGGGGAATGTGTGGATGATTAACGGTTATGGCAGGAGAGGAAGGAGTTGGTGAGCAGAAGGGCCTATCACTCCTCATCAACTGAGGCTAGTTCTACAAACTGGGCCTAAGGCTCTGTGGAGGGAACTGGTTCTGTCAGGCTTGACTGTGGGGCTGAGAAGATCCAGGATGATATCCCCCCACAGAACAGTCCTGTCCACAGGGTCACCCTGCACATCCTTAGTCCCTCCAGAGCTGAAACTCCTCAGTGGTTGTCTCTGAGGGAGTTGGGCAGGTGCAAGGAGGTAGGGGGCCAGTCTAGGGTTAAGAGTGAAGCTGGCTAGGTGCTTTCTGGCTTGCTAGATGGGAGAGCTTCCTAAGTCAGGTAATTTCCCCCAGTGACCTCCCTGCAGGCCTGTTCTGTTGGAGAGTATCATCCGTCGCCTATCCTGACCTCATGTCCTTGTTGGATGGGAGGATTGGAGTGTCACTTCATGGAAAGAGCATGGGCTTGGGAGTCAGAGGAATGGGTTCTAATCTCCCCGCCACCTGTCTGCTGTGTGACCTTGGGCAAGTCATTTAACTTCCCTGGGCCTCAGTTACCTCACCTTAAAATGGGGATTAAGACTGTCAGAGCCCCACATGGGACACACCTGAATACACTGTGTCTCATCCAGCGCTTAGAACAGTGTTTGGCAGATAGTAAGTGCTCAAAAATACTGTAATAATTACTATTATTATCATTAGTGGGGTGAAGGTCTAATAATTCCATCTCAAATGGCTCCCTTGCCACTCAAACTGCCTCTTTCTGTTAGCAGTGTAAGTTCTAGAGACACTATACTCTTGCAATCACTCAGTGTATTTAATGAGTGCTTAGTATGTGCAGAGTACTGTACTAAGTGCTTGGAGAGCACAATGCAACAGAATTAGCAGACACATTCCCTGCAGCTCTGACTCACCACCTCAGAATACCTATCCCCATTTCTGCCCTCGTTATGGTGTCTCCCTCCTTAACACCTTCAGATGTGCTTTGTCTTCTCCATGCTCCAAGAATCCCCTTTCAATCTTACAGGTCCACCATCACTTTTATGGGGTGGACCCAGATGATACAATACAGGTAAGGGAAGGACCTGAGTATAAGGGTACGTACCTAACTGCTGTGATGATGAATATATCAGTGCTTAGTGGGTTGGACTATGTGCATGGGTGAGCTGGAAGGGGAAATAGAGTGATGTGTGTATAGGTCACTTTTTCCATTCTCTTTTCCCAGGGAAGAACCCTGTTGCGAGTGCTGGTGGCTTTTGGCAATATAGAGCTAGGTGCAGGATACTGCCATCAGTGTGTCCACCCCACTGTTCTCAGAAGAGTTGAGTGGGCTCCACGTGAGTCATGAGGAGTGAGGGTGGGCAGGATAAAGTAGCCATTGTATTAGAAAGTGAATTATCCCTTAACATAGCTGCTGACATTCAGTCCTTGAGGAAAAGCCATCTTCATCATTTAACAAATACCATTATTATTATTATTAATAATAACATTAATAAAGGAAATAGGGTCTTAGTTGGCAAGACCTCTTGGAGAAGATGTGATTTGAGGAGGTTCTGAAGGTGGGGAGAGTGGTGGTCTGTCTGCTTTGAAGGGCCAGGTTGCCCTGACTGTTCCTTGGGTCCAGTAGTCAGCATGCTGGAAGTAGGTCTGGAGGAGGGAACTGAGACAAGATGGAAGTAGGGTGGGGGTTAAGCCAGAGATGAGACCTCTAGAAAGCTGTTTGGAATTTGTGTTTCTATGGACAAACTCTTTCATAATAATAATGATAGTATTGTTTAAGTGCTTACTATGTGTCAGGAGATGCTTTACTAAGCAGTGGGTGGTCATAAGCCAATTGGGTTGGACACAATCCCTGATGATCTGGGCTCAGAGTCTCAATGCCCATTTACAGAGAAGTAAAGTGTTCCAGGGTTACATAGCAGATGAAGGGCAAGGCTGGGACCAGAACACATGACCTTCGTGCTAGAGATGCTTGCCCCCTAAGCTTTCTCCCTAACCCAACCTTTCCCCATCACCTAACCTTTTCCCTTAGCTTAACCTTTCAACTAAGGTAACCTTTTCCCCTGTCCTAATCGCTTCACCTAACCTAAACTTTTCCCCTAGCTTAACCTTTTCACTTAACCTAACCTCTTTCCCTACCTTAACGTATTCCCCTTGCCTAACTTTTTCACTTGCAAAACTTTTTCCCCTGGCCTAACATTTTCCCCTAGCATAACCATTTCCCCTAGCATAACCATTTCCTCCAGCCTAACCTTTTCTGCTAGACTTTTCCCCTAGCCTAACCTATTCCCCTTGTCTAGCCTTTTCCCCCAGCCTAACCTTTCCCCTAACCCAACGATTTCCCATAGCCTAAACTTTTCCCCTACCCTAATCTTTTTCCCTAAACTAACCTTTTCACCTAGCCGGACCTTTTCCTGTAGCCTAACCTTCGCCTTGCCTAATCTTTCCCCTAGCTTAACCTTTTCCTGTGGCCTAACCTTTTCCCTTAGCCTAACTTTTTCCTTGGCGAAACATTTTCCCCAATCCTAACCTTTTCACCTAGCCTAACCTTTTCTCCTATGCTAAAACTTTTCCAGTAACCTAAACTTTTCCCCAGCCTAATGTTTTCCCTTACCCTAACCTCTACCCTAGCCCAATCTTTCCCGTGGCCTACCCTTTTCCCCTAGTCTAATCTTTTCCCTTAGCCTACCCTTTTCCCCTGCCTAACCTTTTCCCCTGACCTAAGCTATTCCCCAGCCTAACCTTTTCCCCTTACCTAACCTTTTCCCAACCTAACATTTTCCCCTAGCCTAACCTTTTCCCTAACCTAACCACTTCCCATAGCCTAAACCATTTCCCCTAAATTAACCTTTTATACCTAGCCTAACCTTTTCCTGTAGCCTAACCTTTTCCCATAGCATAACCTGTCCCCTCGCTTAACCCTTCCCCTTGCCTTACCTTTTCCCCTAGACTGTCCTTTTCCCTTATCCTAAACTTTTCCCCTATCCTGTCCTTTTCTCCTAGCCTAACCTTTTTGCCTGTCCTACCCTTTTCCCCAGGCCAAACCTTTTCCCTTAGCCTAACCTTTCCCCTAGCCGAACGATTTCCCATAGTCTTACCTCTTCACCTAGCCTAAACCTTTCCATTAGCCTAAACTTCTCCCTTGCCTAACCTTTTCCCCTAGCCTAACCTTTTCCCCTAACCTAACCATTTCCCCTAGCCTAATGTTTTCCCTTAGCCTAAACTTTCCCCTGGCCTAACCTTTTCCCCTAGCCTAACCCTTTCCCTTGGCCTAACCTTTTCCCCTGCCTATCCTTTTCCCCTGATCTAAGCTATTCCCTGGCCTATCCTTTTCCCCTAGCCTAACCTTTTCCCCTACCCTAAGCTTTTCCCCTAACTTAACCTTTTCCAATAGCCTAACCTTTTCCCATAGCCTAAACTTTTCCCATAGCCTAACCTTTTCCCTTAGCCAAACCTTTTCCCCTAGCCTAACTTTGTTGCCTAGCCTAATCTTTTCCCCTAGCCCTAACTTTTCCTCTAGGCTTAACCTTTCCCCTAGCCTAACCATTTCCCCTAGCCTAACCTTTTCCCCTAGCCTAACTTTGTCGCCTAGCCTAATCTTTTCCCCTAGCCCTAACTTTTCCTCTAGGCTTAACCTTTCTCTTAGCCTAACCATTTCCCCTAGCCTAACCTTTTCCCCTAGCCTAACTTTTTCCCCTACCCTAACTTTGTCGCCTAGCTTAACCTTTTCTCCTAGCCTAACCTTTCCCCCAGCCTGACCTTTTCCCCTGGCCTAGCCTTTCCCCCTGGCCTAACCTTTCCCCCTGCCCTAGCCTTTTCCCCTGACCTAACTCTTTCCTCTATCCTATCCATTTCCCATAGCCCAATATTTCCCCTAGCCCAATCTTTCTCCAGTCATGACCTTTTCCCCTAGCCTAACCTTTTCCCTTGGGCGAACTTTTTCCTTACCATAACCTTTACCCCGGCTTAAACGTTTCCCCCCTTCTAACTTTTCCCATAGCCCAAACTTCCGCTAGCCTAATGCTTTCCCCTAACCTATCTTTAAATGTTACCTAGCCTTTTTCCCCTAGCCTAACCATTTTCCCTAGCTTAACCTTTTCACTCATAATCTTTTTCTGTGGCCCAAACTTTTCCCTTGCCCTAACCTTAACCCTTAGCCTAAATTTTTCCCTTGACTTTACCAGCCTTTTTTCCTAGAGTAACCTTTTCCCCTCGCCTAACCCTTTCCCAAAAGACTTACCTTTTCCCTTAGCCAGACCCCTTCCACTAGCCTAACCTTTCCCCTGGCCTAACCTTTTCCCCCGGCCTAACCTTTTCCCCAGCATATGTTATGCTGGGGAAAACGTTTCCCCCTAGCCTAAGCTTTTCCCCTGGCCCAACCTTTTCCCCTAGCATAAACTTTTCTCTGGCCTAAGCTTTTCCCCTGGCTAGAATTTTTCCATGACCTAACCTTTTCCCTGGCCTAACCTTTTCCCTGGCCTAACCTTTTCCCTTAGCCTAACCCTTTCTCCTAGCATAACCTTTTCCCTGGCTTAAACTTTTTCCCTAGTCTAAGTTTTTCCATGACGTAACCTTTTCTCCTAAACTAACCTTTTCCCCTAGCCTAACCTTTTCCCCTGGCCTAACGTGTTTTCCTAGCCTAAATGTTTCCTCCAGCCTAAACTTTTGCCCTTGCCTAACCTTGCCTAACCCCTTACCTTACATTTTCCCACTGGCCTAACTTTCTCCCTGACTAATCTTTTCCCATAGCCCAAAGTTTTTCCTTAGCCTACCCTTTCCCTGAGCCTAAACTTTCCCCTAGCCTACCCTTTTCCCCCAGCCTAACCTTTTCCCCTGGCCTAGCCTTTTCCCCTATCCTAAGCTTTTCCCCTAGCCTAAGCCTAAGCTTTTCCCCTGGCCTATGTTTTTCCCTGGCCTAAGCTTTTCCCCTGGCCTAAGCTTTTCTCCAGCCTAAAATTTAACCTAGGCTACCCTTTCCTTCTATCCTAAACTTCTCCCCTAGCCAATGTTTTTCCTAGCCTAACCTTTTATGTGGCCTAACCTTTTCACCTGGCCTAACCTTATCTCTTAGCCTAACCTTTTCCCCTTGCTTAACCTTTTTCCTTAGAGTAACCTTTTACCCTAGGTTAACTTGTTCCCAAAAGCCCTAGCCAGACCCTTTTCACTAGCCTAACCTTTTCCACCTGGCCTAACTTTTTCCCATAGCCTAACCTTTACCCCTGGCCTTACTTTTCCCCCTTATAACCCTTTCCCCCTAGCCCAACCCTTCCGCTAGTTAACGCTTTCCCTAACCGAATCTTTAAAACCTTGACTTAACTTTTTCCGTGCCTAACCTTTCACCCTAGCTAACCTTTCCCATAGCCTAAGCTTTCTTCTAGCTTAACCTTTCCCCTAACCTAAGCATTTTCCATAGTCTAACCTTTTCCCCTGGCCTAACCGTTTCCCCTGGCCTAATCTTTCCCCTAACCTAATCTTTTCCCCTAGCGTAACCTTTTCCCGTTCTAACCTTTCCACTGGCCTAAGCTTTTCCCCTAACCTAACCTTTTCCCATAGCCTAACCTTTTCCCATAGCTTAACCTTTCCCTTCACCAAACCTTTCCTCTAGTCCAACCTTTTCCCCTAGCCAAACCTTTTCCCAGGCCTAATATTTTCCCCTAGCATAACCTTTTCCTCCCCTTGAACTTCTACTCTGATATAACCTTTTCCCATAGCCTAATCTTTTCCCCTAGCCTAGCATTTCAGCCAAGCCTAACCTCTTCCCTTAGCCTTAACCTTTCCCCTATTATAACCTTTTCCCTAGCCTAACCTTTCCCCTACTCTAACCTTTCCCTTACCCTAACCTTTTCCCATAGCCTAACCTTTTCCCCTCAGCTAACTTTTCCCCTAGCTTAACCTTTTTCGTTACCTAACATTTTCTCCTAGTCTAAACCTTTCCCCTAGCCTAACCTTATCCCATAGCCTAATCTTTCATCTCACCTAACATTTTCCACTATCTTAAACTTTTCCCCTGGCCTAACCATTTTCCCTAGCCTACCCATTTCCCCTAGCCTCACGAAAATTAGCACAATCAGGTCTGAGCTTCCCAAAGTCACCCCTCCCCCTTCTGCCTCCCCCCGGCTCCCCAACCCTTTCCCCTACTTTCCATCCTTCCCTGCAGAATATCCTCAGAGGCAGATTCTCCTCCCTCTCGCAAGTGCCACCCCTCCACCTGGTGCTTCCACCCCATTCCTGCTCACCTTTATAAACCATTGACCCCTTCCCTCCTCCCCTCCTTAGCCACTCTTTAGCCACTTTTAACCACTCACTCTCCAATGGCTTCTTCCCCCTCTGCCTTCAAACATGCCCATGTCTCTCCCATACTAAAAAAACCCTCTCTCAACCCCACTTCCCCTTCCAGTTATCACCCTATCTCCCTCCTACCCTTCCTTTCCAAGGTCCTAGAACGAGTCGTCTACACTCGCTGCCTATAATTCCTTGACCAACTCTCTCCTGGACCCCCTCAAATCTGGCTTCTGCCCCTCCACTCTACCGAGACTGCTCTCTCAGAGATCACCCATGACCTCCTTCTTGCCAAATCCAATGGCTCCTACTCTATCCTAATCCTCCTCGACCTCTCAGCTGCCTTTGACACTGTCGACCATCCCCTTCTCCTCCACATCTTATCTCACCCTAAGGTGCATGGACTCTGTCCTCTCCTGGTTCTCCTCTTATCTTTCTGACCATTCATTCTCAGTCTCCTTCGCAGGCTCCTCCTCCCCCTCCCATCCTCTAACTGTAGGGGCTCCTCAAGGGTCAGTTCTTGGCCTTCTCCTGTTCTCCAATTACACTTACTCCCTTGGTGAACTCATTAGCTCCCACGGCTTCAACTATCATCTCTATGCAGGTGACACCCAAATCTACATCTGCACCCTGTTCTCTCCCCCTCCCTTCAGGCTCATAGCTCCTCCTGCCTCCAGGACGTCTCCACCTGGATGTCTGCCCCGCCACCGTAAAACTCAACATGTCCAAAACTAAGCTCCTTATCTTCCTCCCAAGCCTTTCTTCTTCCTGACTTCCCTGTCACTCTTGGACGGTCGACCATCCTTCTGTCTCTCAAGGCCGCAACCTTGGTGTCATCCTTGACTCGGCTCTCTCAATTCACTCTACACATCCAATCCATCATCACACCTGCCGGTCTCACCTTTACAATATCGCCAGGATCTGCCCTTTCCTCTCCATCCAAATGGCTATCTTACTGGTATAGGCTCTCATAATATCCGACTGATGATTGTGTTAGCCTCCTCTCTGATCTCCTTCCTCCTGTCTCCCCGCTCCAGTCTATTCTTCATTCCCCACTGCCCGGATTCATTTTCTTGCAGAAACGCTCTGGGAATGTCACTTCCCCTCCTTTAAAATCCTTCCAGTGGTTCCTATCACCTCCGTATGAAACAAATATTCTCACTCTGGACTTCAAGACCCTCCATCACTAACCCCTCCTCCTTCTCCTTCTCTCCTTCTACTGCCCACCCCACATGCTCCACTTCTCTGCCGCTCATCTCCTCACTGTCTCCCGTTCTTGCCTATCCCGCCATCGACCCCTGGCCCACATCCTCCCGCTGTCCTGGAATGCCCTTCCTCTCACCTCAGTCAAACTAATCTCCTCCCCTCTTCAAGCCCTACAAGCTCACCTCCTCCAAGAGGCCTTCCCAGACTGACTTTCACCTTTTCCCTCTGCTCCCTCTGCTGCCTCTCTGCCCCCCTTCAATCTCCCCTCAGATATGCCTCCTTCCCCCTTTCCCGCTGCTCCCCCCCTCTCTTTCCCCTCCCTCAGCACTGTGCTCATTTGCTCATGTGTATATATTTATATTACCCTATTTATTTTGTTAATGAGGTTTACATCCCCCTGATTCTATTTATTACTATTGTTTTTGTCTGTCTGCCTCCCCCAGTTAGACTGTAAGCCTGTCAGGGGGCAGGGAATGTCTCTATCAGTTGCTGAATTGTACATTCCAAGCGCTTAGTACAGTGCTCTGCACATAGTAACAGCTCAATAAATGCTATTGAATGAATGAATGAATGAATGAATGAATAGCCTAACCTTTTTCCCTAGCCTAGCCCTTTCCCCTAGCTTAAGCTTTTCCTCTAACGCCTAGTCTAAACTTTTCCCATAGCATAAACTGTTCCCCTGGCCTAACCTTTTCCCTGACTTAACATTTTCCTCTGGCTAAACCTTTTTCCCTGACCTCACCTTTTCCCCAACCTAACCTTTTCCCCTGGCCTAAGCTTTTCCCCTAGCCTAAACCTTTCCCCTACTCTAACCTTTTTCTCCCTGGCCTAACGTTTTCCCCTGACCTAACCTTTTCCCCTGGTCTAAGCTTTTCCCTTAGCCTAAATTTTTCCCCTACTCTAACCTTTTTCCCCTGGCCTAATCTTCTCCCTGGCCTAAACTTTTGGCCTTCCCTAACCTTTTCCCCTAGTTTAACTTTTTACACTAGCCTAAGCATTTAGTGGTGGTGGTATTTGTTAAGCGCTTACTATGTGAAAAGCACTGTTCTAAGCGCTGGGGGTGATACAAGGTTATCAGGTTGTCCCACGTGGGGCTCAAAGTTTTCATCCCCATTTTCCAGATGAGGTAACTGAGGTAACAAAGAAGTGAAGTGAAGAGCTGGTAAGCGGCAGAGCTGGGATTAGAACCCATGACCTCTGACACCCAAGCCTGAGCTCCTTCCACTGCCTAACATTTTCTCTTGGCCTAACATTTTCCCTACCCTAACCTTTCCCCTAGCCTAACCTATTCCCTAAACTAAACTTTTCCCCTGGCCTAAACCTTTCCCCTGGTCTAACCTTTTCCCAAACCCTAACCCTTTCCAAATGCCTAGCCTGTTCACCTAGTCTAACCTTTTTCTCCAGCTTTAACTTTTCCCCTAGTCTAACCTTTTCCCCTAGCATAACCTTCCCCTCGCCTAAGCTTTTCCCCTGGCCTTACCTTTACCCTGGCCTAACCTTTTCCCCTAGCCTAACATTTTCCCCTGGCCTAACCTTTTTCCTGACCTGTTTCAACTTGCTTACGTTTTTCCCTAGCCTAAAGTTTTCCACTACCCTTACCTGCTCCCTCCCCTAACCTTTTCCCATCTCCTTACCTTTTGCCCTAGCCTAACCTTTTTCTCTGGCCTTACTTTTTCCGGGTATAACACTTTCCCCTGCCTAACCTTTTCCCCTACCCTAACCTTTTCCCTGACCTAACCTTTTCCCACTGGCCTAACCTTTTCCCTTACCTTAACCTTTTCCCCTAGTCTAAACTTTTTCCCTGGCCTAACCTTTTCCTCTGTCCTAACCTTTTCTCCTGGCCTAAACTTTTCCCCTGGCCTAACCTTTTCCCCTAGCCTAACTCTTTCCACTAGCCTTTCCTTCTCACTGGCCTAACCTTCTCCCTTGTGTAACCTTCTCCCCTAGCCTAACCTTTCCCCTAGCCTAATCTTTCCGAAGCCTAACATTTTATCCTGGTCTAAACTTTTCCCCTGGTCTAACCTTTTCCCATAGCTTCACCTTCTCCCGCTAACCTATTCTTCTCACTGCCCTAACCTTCTCCCTGGCCTAATCTTTTCCCCTAGACTTATGTTTTCCCCTAGCTTAACTTTTTCACCTAGCCTAACCTATCCCCTATCTTCATCTTTCCCCAGCTTAACCATTTCCCATAGCCTAACCTTTTCTCCTAGTCTAACTTTGTCCTCAGGCCAAACCTTCCCTGACCTAACTTTTTCCCCTGGCCTAACATTTTCCCCTGGTCTAACCTTGTCCCCTGCCCTAAGCTTTTACCTGGCTGAACCTCTTCCCCTACCCTAACCTTCTCCCCTAGGCTAATGTTTCCCGCTTACCTAACCTTTCCCATAGCCTAATTTTTCTTGTAGCCTAACCTTTTCCCCCAGCCTAACCTTTCCTATAACCTAACTTTTTCCTGTACCCTAACCTTTCCCCTGGACAAACCTTTTCCCATACAATATCTTTTACCCTGTTTGCCTCAGTGGAAAGAGCCCGGGCTTGGGACTCAGAGGTCATGGGTTCTAATCCAGGCTCTGCCGCTTGCCAGCTGTGTGACTGTGGGCAAGTCACTTAACTTCTCCGTGCCTCAGTTACCTCATCTGTAAAATGGGGATTAAAAACTGTGAGCCCCACGTGGGAAAACCTGATCATCTCGTATCCCCCCAGCACTTAGAACAGTGCTTTGCACATAATAAGCACTAGGCCAATTCCACCATTGTTATTATTTAAACTTTTCACCTTGCCTAACCCTTTCCCATAGCCTAAACCTTTTCCCTAGCCAAACCTTTTCCCCTACCACAACCTTCTCCCCTAGCCTAATGTTTTCCCCTTGCCTAACCTTTCCCCTAGCCTAATCTTTCCCTTAGCCTAACCTTTTCTCCTAGACTAATCTTTTCCCCCTGCCTAAGTCTTTCCCCTAGTCTAACCTTTTGCCCCTACCTAACTCTTTCCCCTAGCCTAATCTTTTGCCCTAACCTAACATTTACCCCAAGCCTAACCTTTTCCCCTAGCTAACCTTTTATCCAGGCCAAACTTTTTCCCCTGGCCTAACCATTTCCTCTGACCTAACCTTATCTCCTGGCCTAACCTTTCCCCCTATCATAACCTTCTCCCCTGGCCTAATGTTTTCCCCTTGCCGAACCTTTTGCCTACCCTAATCTTTCCCCTAGCCTAACCATTTCCCCTTGCCTAACCTTTTCCCCTTGCCTAACCTTTTCCCCTAGACTAATCTTTTCCCCTTGCCTAACCTTTTCCCATAGCCTAACCTTTCCCCCTAGCCTCAACTTTTCCCCTATTCTAACCTTTTCCCCTAGCCTAACCCTTCTGCTAGCCTAACGCTTTCCACTAACCTTAACCTTTTCCCCTACTCTAATCTTTAAATGTTGCCGAAACTTTTCCCGTAGCCTTACCTTTGCCCATGCCTAAACTTTCCCCTAGCCTAGCCTCTTCTCCTAGCCTAACTTTTCCCTTAACCTAACCATTTCCCATAGCCTAGCCTTTTCCCCTGGCCTAACCTTTTCCCCTGGCCTAAGTGTTTCCCTGGCCTAATGTTTTCCCCTGGCCTAACCTTTATACCTTACCTAACCTTTTCCCCTAGCCTAACCTCTTTCCCTTAGCCTCAGCTTTTCCCCTATCCTAACAGTTACACCTAGCCTAACCTTTCCTATAGCCTAACTTTTTCCCCTACCTTAACCTTTTCCCCTGGCCAAACCTTTTCCCATACAATAACCTTTACCCTGGTTTAAACTTTTCCCCTTGCCTAACCTTGTCCCATATCCTAAACTTCTCATCTAGCCAAACCTTTTCCCCTACCATAACCTTCTCCCCTAGCCTAATGTTTTCCCCTTGCCTAACCTTTCCTCTAGCCTAATCTTTCCACTAGCCTAACCTTCTCACCTTGCCTAACCTTTTACCCTGGTCTAACTTTCCCCCAGCCTAACTTTTCCCCTAGCCTAACCTTTTCCCCTTGTCTAACCTTTTCCCCTGGCCTAACCTTATCCCCTGGCCTAACCTTTTCCCCTGGCCTAACCTTTTCCCCTAGCCTAACCTTTTGCATTAGCCTTTCCTTCTCACTGGCCTAACTTTCTCCCTTGCCTAACCTTCTCCTCTAGCCTGTTTCCCCCTTACCTAACCTTTCCCCTAGCCTAATCTTTCTGTAGCCTAACTTTTTTCCCTGGTCTAACCTTTTCCCCTACCCCAACCCTTCCGCTAGCCTAACGCTTTCCCCTAACCTAAACTTTTCCCCTAGCCTAACCTTTTCCCCTAGCCTAACCTTTGTCCATGCCTAACCTTTACCTTAGGCTAAACCTTCCCTTAGCCTAACCTTTTCCCCTACCCTAACCTTTGCCCATGCCTAACCTTTACCTTAGCCTAAACCTTCCCTTAGCCTAACCTTTTCTCCTAGCCTAATTTTTCCCCTAACCTAACCATTTCCCATAGCCTAACCATTTCCCCTGGCCTAAACGTTTCCCCTGGCCTAGTCATTCCCCCTGGCCTAAGCTTTTCTCTGGCCTAACCATTTCCCCTGGCCTAACCTTTTTCCCTTGCCTAACCTTTTCCCCTGGACATACCTTTTCCCATAGCCTCAGTTTTTCCCCTATTCTAACCGTTCCCCCTAGCCTAACCTTTCTTATAGCCTAACTTTTTCCCCTACCCTAACCTTTTCCCCTGGCCAAACCTTTTCCCATACCATAACCTTTAATAATGCTGGTATTTGTTAAGCGCTTACTTGGTGCTGAACACTGTTCTAAGTGCTGGGGTAGGGACAAATGAATCGGGTTGTCCCACGTGGGGCTCACAGTCTTCATCCCCATTTTACAGATGAGGGAATAGAGGCTCAGAGAAGTGAAGTGACTTGCCCAAAGTCACAGAGCTGACAAGTGGCGGAGCCGGGAGTAGAACCCGAGACCTGTGACTCCCAAGCCAGGGCTTTTTCCACTCACCCTTGCTGCTTCTTTACCCCGGTTTAAACTCTTCCCCTTGCCTAACCTTTTCCCATGTCCTAAACTTTTCGCCTAGCCGAACTTTTTCCCCTACCATAACCTTTCCCCTAGCCTAATCTTTCCACTAGCTTAACCTTTTCCCCTTGCCTAACCCTTTCCCCTGGTCTAATCTTTTCACCTAGCCTAACCATTTCCCCAGGCCAAACCTTTCCCTGACCCCACCTTTTCCCCTGGCCTAAGCTTTAACCCAGCATAGCCATTTCTCTACTCTAACCTTTTCCCCTAGCCTAACCTTTTCCCCTAGCCTAACCTTTTCCCCTAGCCTGACCTTTCCCCCTGGCTATTCCTATTAATCTATTTTTAAATTTTTGTGTGTTTTCTCCCTCATTAGAAGCTAAGCTCTTTGTGGGCAGGGGGCACCTCATATGGAAAATAGGGATGCATTACCTGTTCTTTCTCTCACTTTAACTCAGCCATATGAGGGACAGGACTGTAGTTGCCCTGATTATGTATGTCCTCTCTAACTCAGAGCTCAGAGACACATCTTGTCTTGTCTTATGCTGTCGAGTCATCTCCGACCCATAGTGACTCCATGGATACATCTCTCCCAGAACGCCTCCCCGACACCCCCATCACCTCCATCTGCAATCATTCTGCTAGTTTATTCACAGTTTTCATGGTAAAAATAAGCAAGTGATTTACCATTGCCTCCTTCCGTGCAGTGAACTTGAGTCTCTGCCCTCAACACTCTCCCAGGCTGCTGCTGCCAACACAAGTGAGTTTTGACTTGTAGCTGATTGCCTTCCACTCGCTACCCACTGCCCAACCTAGGAATGGAATGGGTAGGCCTCTGCTTGACTGTCCCTCCCATAGCCAAGACTGGTAGAGTACTGGAAACTCTCCAGGTGTGATCCTGAGAGGGGGGTTGGCACACAGATCTTAACAAATACCCTGATTATTACCCAGTTTACATCAAATTTGTCTTAAGATCCTTATAAGCAGGGATCATGTCTACTAACTCCAATGTATTGTCCTCCCCCAAGCCCTTTCCCCTGACTTTACCTTTTCCCTTAGACTAACCTTTTCCCTCGGTCTAACCTTTTCCCTTTCCGCTAGCCTTTCCTTCTCCCTGGCCTAACCTTTTCCCCTAGCCTTACGTTTCCACCTAGCTTAAGCTTTTCACCTAGCCTAACCTATGCCCTATCCTCATCTTTCTCCTAGCCAAACCTTTTCCCCTAACCTAACCATTTCCAATAGCCTAACCTTTGCCCCTAGCCTGACCCTTTTCCCTGGCCTAAGCTTTTCCCCTAGCATAACCTTTTCCCAAGCTTTAACTTTTCCCCTGGCCTAGCCTTTTCTTGTAGCCTAACATTTTCCCCTAGCCTAAACATTTCCCCTATTCTAACCTTTTCACCTGGCCAAAACTTTTCCCTGGCCTAACCTTTTCCCCCGGCTTAACCTTTTCTTGTAGCCTACCCTTCACACCTAGCCTCATGTTTCCCCTGCCCTAACCTTCTCTCAGGCCTAACATTTTGCTCTAGCCTAACCTTTTTCCCTGATCTAAACATTTCCCCTGGTCTAACCTTTTCCCTCGGTCTAACCTTTTCCCCTACCCTAAACTTTTCCCCTAGCCTAACTTTACCCTTAACTTAACCTTATCTCAGAGCCTAACCTATTCCCCTAGCTTAACCTTTTTCGTTACCTAAGATTTTTCCCTAGCCTAAACCTTTCCCTTAGCCTAACGTTATCCCATAGCCTAACCTTGCACCTCACCTAAACTTTTCCCCTAGCTTAAACTTTTTTCCTAGCCTAATCTTTTCCCCGGCCTAACCATTTCCCCTAGACTAACCTTTTCCCCTAGCCTAACCCTTACCCCTAGCTTAAGCTTTTCCCCTAACCTAATATTTATGGCTAGTCTAAGCTTTCCCCGTAGCCTAAACATTTCCCCTGGCCTAACCTTTTCCCCTATCTTAGGCTTTCTCTTGGCCTAACCTTTTCCCCTAGCCTAAACTTTTCTCCTACTCTAACCTTTTTCCCCTAGCCTAACCTTCTCTCTGGCGTAACCTTCTCCCTGGCCTAACCTTTTGGCCTTGCTGAACCTTTTCCCCTAACCTAACCTTTTCCCCTAGCCTAACATTTTCCCCTAGTCTAACGTATTCCCCCAAACTAACCTTTTCCCCTGGCCTAAGCCTTTCCCCTGATCTAAACTTTTCCCATACCCTAACCTTATCCTCCAGCCTAGCCTTTTTGCCTAGCCTAACCTTTTCCTCTAGCCTTAACTTTTCCCCTATTCTAACCTTTTCCCCTAGTGCAACCTTTTCCCTCTCCTAAGCTTTTCCCCTGGCCTTAGCTTTTCCCCTGGCCTTAGCTTTTCCCTGGTCTAACGTTTTCCCCTATCCTAACCTTTTCCTCTGGCCTAACCTTTTCCAAGACCTAACTGTTTCAACTTGCTTAAGCTTTTTTCCCCCACCTAAAGTTTTCCCCTAGCCTAACCTTTTCCCTTAGACTAGCCTTTTTCCCTGGCCTAACCTTTTCCCCTGGCCTAGACTTTTCCCCTGGCCTAACCTTTTTCCATACCCTAACCTTTTTCCCCTAGCCTAACCTTTTCCCTTTCCCTGAACTTTTTCTCTAGCGTAACCTTTTCCTCTGGCCTAAACTTTTCAGCTGGCCTAACCTTTTCTCCTGGTCTAAGTGTTTCCCCGGGCTAACCTTTTCCCATACCCTAACCTTTTCCCCTAGCATGGCCTTTTCCCCTAGCATGGCCTTTTCGCCTAGCCTACCCATTTCCCCTAACCTTAACTTTTCCCTTATTCTAACCTTTTCCTCTAGCCTAACCATTTCCCCTAGCCTAACCTTTCCTTTCATTCAATAGTATTTATTGGGCGCTTACTATGTGCAGAGCACTGTATTAAGCGCTTGGAATGAACAAGTCGGCAACAGATAGAGACAGTCCCTGCCGTTTGATGGGCTTACAGTCTAATCGGGGGAGACGGACAGACAAGAACAATGGCAATGAATAGAGTCAAGGGGAAGAACATCTCGTAAAAACAATGGCAACTAAATAGAATCAAGGCGATGTACATTTCATTAACAAAATAAATAGGGTAATGAAAGTATATACAGTTGAGCGGACGAGTACAGTGCTGAGGGGATGGGAAGGAAGAGGGGGAGGAGCAGAGAAAAGGGGGAAAAGAGGGTTTAGCTGCGGAGAGGTGAAGGGGGGGTGGTAGAGGGAGTAGAGGGAGAAGAGGAGCTCAGTCTGGGAAGGCCTCTTGGAGGAGGTGAGTTTTAAGTAGGGTTTTGAAGAGAGGAAGAGAATCAGTTTGGCGGAAGTGAGGAGGGAGGGCGTTCCAGGACCGCGGGAGGACGTGGCCCAGAGGTCGACGGCGGGATAGGCGAGACCGAGGGACGGTGAGGAGGTGGGCAGCAGAGGAGCGGAGCGTGCGGGGTGGGCAGTAGAAAGAGAGAAGGGAGGAGAGGTAGGAAGGGGCAAGGTGATGGTGAGCCTTGAAGCCTAGAGTGAGGAGTTTTTGTTTGGAGTGGAGGTTGATATGCAACCACTGGAGTTGTTTAAGAAGGGGAGTGACATGCCCAGATCGTTTCTGCAGGAAGATGAGCCGGGCAGTGGAGTGAAGAATAGACTGGAGCGGGGCAAGAGAGGAGGAAGGGAGTTCAGAGAGAAGGCTGACACAGTAGTCTAGCCGGGATATAACGAGAGCCCGTAGCAGTAAGGTAGCCGTTTGGGTGGAGAGGAAAGGGCGGATCTTGGCGATATTGTAAAGGTGAAACCGGCAGGTCTCGGTAACGGATAGGATGTGTGGGGTGAACGAGAGAGACGAGTCAGGGATGACACCGAGATTGCGGGCCTGAGAGACGGAAAGGATGGTCGTGCCATCCACGGTGATAGAGAAGTCTGGGAGCGGACCGGGCTTGGGAGGGAAGATGAGGAGCTCAGTCTTGCTCATGTTGAGTTTTAGGTGGTGCGCCGACATCCAGGTGGAGACGTCTTCCTAGTCTAAGGTTTTACCCTGGGCTTACCTTTTTCCTGGCCTTACTTTTTTCCTGCCTAACCTTTTCCCCTGGCCTGTGCTTTTCCCCGGCCTAACCTTTTCCACTAGTCTAAACTCTTCCTCTAGCGTAAACTTTTCCCTTGGCCTATACATTTCCCTGACCTAACCTTTTCCCTTCTCCTAACCTTTTCTCCTGGCCTAACCTTCTTCACTATCCTAAACCTTTCCACTAGCCTACCCTTTTTGCCTAGCCTAACCTTCTCCTTCGCCTAACCTTCGCCCTGGCTTAAGCTTTTCACCTTACCTAAGCTTTTCCCCTAGCCTAATCTTTCCCACAGCCTAACCCTTTCCACTGGCCTAAGCTTTTCACCTAACCTAACCTTTAAACCTAGCCTACCCTCTTCCCCTAGCCTAACCTTTCCCCATAGCTTAAACTTTACCCCATCCTGACCTTTTCCCCTTAGCCTAACTTTTCCCCCTAGCCTAATATTTCCCCTGGCCTAACTTTTTCTCACAGCCTAACCTTTTCCCCTAGCCTAAACTTTTCCCCTAGCCTAGCCTTTTCCCCTAGACTAAATGTTATACCTACCCTAACATTTTTCTGTAGCCCAACCTTTCCCCTGGCCTTAACGTTTTCCCCTAGACTTACATTTTCCCCTACCCTTTCTTTTTCTCCGGCATAACTTTCTCCCTGGCCTAACATTTTCCCCTAGCCTCAACGATTCCCCGGGCATAACTTTCTCCCTTAGCCTAACCTTTTCCCCTAGCCTGTCCTTTTCCCCTAGCCTAACCCATTCCCCTAAGTTAAGCTGTTCCTCTAACCTAACATTTATGCCTAGCCTAACCTTTTCCCATAGCCTAAGCTTTTCCCAGGCCTAACCGTTTCCCCTAGCCTAACCTTTTCCCCTTGCGTAGCCTTTTCCCCTGATCGAACCTTTTCCCCTGACCTAAACTTTTCCCATAGCCTATCCTTTTCACCTAGCCTAGCCTTTTCTCTTACCTTTTCCCCTGGTCTTACCTTTTCCCCAGCCTAACATTTTCCCCTGGTCTTACCTTTTCCCCTAGCCTAAACTTTTCTACTAGCCTGAAACTTTTCCCCGACCTTAACCTTTTCCCATGGCCTAACCTTTTCCCCTTGCCTAATCTTTTTCTCTAGCCTAACCGTTTACCCAAGTCTAACCATTTACCATAGCCTAACCTTTTCTCTAGGACAAACCTCTTTCCTGACCTAACCTTTTCCCGTGGTTTACCCTTTCCCCGGCCTAAGCTGTTCTCTGGCCTAACCTTTTGGCCTTGTCTAACCTTTTCCCCTAGCCTAACCTTTTTCTTTGGTCTAACATTTTCCCCTAGCGTAACCTATTCCCCTGGCCTAACCTTTTCCCTTGGCCTAACCTTTTCCCTTACCCTAATCATTTCCCCCAGCCTATCCTTTTTGCCTAGCCTAACCTTTTCCTCTAGTCTTAACTTTCTCGTAGCCTAACATTTTCCCCTAGCCTAACATTTTCCCCTAGCTTAACATTTTCTCCTAGCCTAATCTTTTCCCCTCGCTTTTTTCCCCTGGCCTATCCTTTTCCCATACTCTAACCTTCTCTCCTAGCATGGCCTTTTTACCTAACCTACTCATTTGCCCTAACCTTAACTTTTCCCCTATTCTAGCCTTTTCCCTTAGACTAACATTTCCCCTAGCCTAACCTTTCCCCTGGACTAGACCTGTCTCCTAGTCTAAACTTTTCCCCTGGCCTTTCCATTTCCCTGGCCTAAGCTTTTTCCCGGCCTAACTTTTTCTACTATCCTAACCTTTTCCTCTAGCATAACCTTTTCCCATGGCCTAACCTTTTCCACTAACATAAACATTTCCACTATCCTAACCTTTTCCCCTAGTCTAACCTTATCCCTTGACTAAACCTCTCCCTGGCCTAATCTCTTTGCCTAGTCTAACCTTTTCCCTTGGCCTAACCTTTTCCACCGGCCTAACAATTTCCCCTGGCCTAAGCTTTTTCTCGGCCATACCTTTTCCCCTAGCCTAACCTTTCCCCCCCATCCTTACCCTTTCCACTTGCCTAAGCTTTTCCCCTAATGTAACCTTGACATCTAGCCTACCCTTTTTCCGTAATCTAACCTTTTTCCTTAGCCTAACGTTAGCCCCAAGCATAACCTTTTACCTGGATTAAACATTTCCAATGGCCTTACCTTTTCACATAGCCTAACCTTTTCCCCTAGCCTAACCTTTTTCTCTAGCCTACCCCTTTCCACTAGCCTAAGCTTTTCCTCCAACCTAACCTTTATGCCTAGCCTAACCTTTTCCCATAGCCTAATCTTTTCCCGAGCCTAACATTTCCCCCATCCTAACCTTTTCTCCTAATCTAAACATTTCCCTATGCTGACTTTTTCCCCTCTCCTAACCTTTTCCCCTGGCTTATCTTTTTCCCCTAGCCTAACCTTCTCCTTGGCCTACCCTTTTCCCTGGCCTAAACTTTTCCTCTAGCCTAACCTTTTTCCCTAGCCTAACGCTTTCCCCTAGCCTAAACCTTTCTCCTTCCCTAAGCCTTTCCTCTAACCTAACCTTTACACCTAACTTAACCTTTTTCCGAAGCCTACCCTTTTCCCCTGGCCTAACCTTTTCACTCACATAACCTTTTCTCCTGGCCTAACGTTTTCCCTTAGCCTAACCTCTTCCCGTAGCCTACCCTTTCCCCATATCCTAACCTTTTCTCCTAACCTAACCATTTCCCATAGCCTAATCTTTTCCCCTAGAGTACTCTTTCCCACTGGCCTAACCTTTGCCCCTGGCCTAACCTTTTCACCTGGCCTAACCTTTTCACCTAGTATAACCTTTTCCCCTAGCCTAACTATTTACCATAGCCTAACCATTTACCATAGCCTAAACCTTTCCCGACCTAACCTTTTCCCCTACCCTAACCATTTACCATAGCCTAACCTTTTCCCCTAGCCTAATCTTTTCCCCTAGCCTAAACTTTTCCCCTGGCCTAACCTTTCTCCTAGCCAACCATTTCCCCTGGCCTAACCTTTACCCTGTTCTGTCCTTTTCCCCAAGCCTAACCTCTTCCCCAGCCTAACTTTTTCACATGGCCTATACTTTCCCCTGGCCTCACTTTTTCCCCTAGCCTAATCTTTTTCCTTAATCTAATGTTTTCCCCTAGCCTAATCTTTCCTCTGGCCTAACCTTTTCCCTTAGCTTAACCTTTTTCCTTGGCCTCTTCTTTTCCCCTGGCCTGTTTCCCCAGCTTAACCGTTTCCCCTAGCCTAACCTTTTCCCCCAGCCTAACTCGTTCCCCTGGCCTAACCCTTTCTCCTGGCCTAATCTTTTGCCATAGCCTAACCTTTTAGCCTAGCCTAAACTTTTCTCCTAGTTTAACCTTTTCTCCTAGCCTTAATTTTTCTCCTATTCTAACATTTTCCCATAGCCTAACCTTTCCCCTAGCCTAACCTTTTCCGTCGCCAGCCTTCTCCCCTAGTCTAACCTTTTCACCTAGCCTAACCTTTTCAGCTAGCCTAACCATTTCCCATAGGCTAACCTGTTCCCATGGCCTAACCATTTCCCCTTGGCCTAACCTTTTCCCTGGCCTAAGCTTTTTCCCGGCCTAAACTTTTCCCCTAGTTTAACCCTTTACCCTAAGTTAACCTTTTCCCCTAACCTAAACTTTACACCTTGCCTAACCTTTTCCAGTATCCTAACCTTTCCACTCACCTAACCTTTTCCCCTTGTCTAACCTTTTCCCCTAGCCGAACATTTTTTCCTGGGCTACTCTTTTCCCCTAGCCTAACTTTTTCCCTTGGTCTAATCTTTCCCCTGGATCAACCTTTTCCCCAGGCCTAACCTTTTTCCCTAGCCTAAACCTTTCCCCTAGCCTAAACTTTTCCCTTAGCATAACCTATTCCCCTGCTTAAACTTTTACCATAGCCTAATCTTTTCCCCTAGCCTTACCTTTTCCCAAAGTCATATCTTTTCCCTATTCTAACTTTTTCCCCTAGCCTAATGTTTTCCCCTAGCCTAACCTTTCCCTAGCCTAATCTTTCCCCTGGCCTAAACTTTTCGCCTAGCCTAACCTTTTCCCATGGCCTATCCTTTTCCCCTGGCCTAACCGTTTCCCTCAGTCTAACCTTTTCCCCTAGACTTACCCTTTCCACTAGACTAAGCTTTCCCCCTAAACTAACCTTTACACCTAGCCTAACCTTTCCCCTCGCCTAACCTTTTCCCCTCGCTTAACCTTTGCCCCTAGCTTAACCTTTTCCCTGACCTAACCTTTTCTCCTGGCCTAACATTTTCCTCTGGCCTAAGCTTTTTCCCTGGCCTAAGCTTTTCCATTAGCCTTACCATTTCCCATAGACTAACCTTTTCCCATGGTCTAACCTTTTCCCCTGACCTAACTTTTTCCCCCAACCTAAGCTTTTCCCCTAGACTTACCCTTTCCACTTGGTAAGCTTTTCCCCTAAACTAACCTTTACCCCTAGACTAACCTTTCCCTAATCTCACCTTTTCCCCTAGCCTAACCTTTTCCCGTAGTTTAACCTTTCCCCCTAGCCTAAAATTTCTCCTTAGCCTAATCTTTCCCTAGCCTAATCCTTCCCCTGGCCTAACCATTCCCCTATCCTAACCTTTTCCCCGAATCTAACCTTTTATCCTGGCCTAAACTTTTCCCTGAGCCTAAACTTTTCCCTTGGCCTATCCTTTTCCCTGGTCTAAACTTTTCACCTGGCCTAACCTTTTCCCATTGACTAACTTTTTCCCCTAGGCTAACCTATACTCCTAGCCTAAGATTTTCCCCTATCCTAACCCCTTCCCCTAGCCTAAGCTTTTCCCCTTCCCTAACCTTTTCCCCTAGCCTAACCTTTTCCCCTTGCCTAATCTTTCCCTTGGACTAACCTTTTCCTCCATCTTATCCATTTCCCATTGCCTAACCTTTTCCTTGGCCTAACCTTTATCCCTAGCCTAAACATTTCCCCTAGCCTGAACAATTCCCCTAGACTAACCTTTTCCTCTAGCCTAACCTTATCCCCTAGCATAATTCTTTACCTGGTTTAAACTTTTCCCCTGGGTTATCCTTTTCCCTTAGCCTTAACTTTTCCCCTATTCTAAACTTTTCCCCTAGCCTAACCCCTCCATGACCCTAACCTTTCCCCTAATGTAACCCTTTCCCATAGTCTAACCTTCTCCCTAACGTAATCATTGCCCATAGCCTAACCTTTTCCCCTAGCCTAACTTTCTTTCCTAGCCTAACCTTTTCCCTGTTATAAATTTTTCCCCTAGCCTAACTTATTCCCCTAGCCTTCCTTTTCACATGGCCTATACTTTTCCACTGGCCTAACCTTTTACCCTAGCCTCAACTTTTCCCCTATTCTCACCTTTTCCCCTAGCCCAACGTTTCTCCTAGCCTAACCTTTTCTCTAACCTAACCATTTCCCCTAGCCTAGGGTTGTCCCCTACCCTAAGCTTCTCCCCTACCCTAACATTTTCCCCTAGCCTTACCTTTTCCCCTAGCCTAACCTTTTCCCGTTGCCTTACATTTTAGCCTGGCCTAACCCTTTCCCCTATCCTAACCTTTCCCCCTGACCTAACCTTTTGCCCTGGACTAACATTTTCCCCTAGCCTAACATTATCCCCTAGCCTAACCATTTCCCACAGCCTAACCTTTTACCCTAGCCTAACCTTTGCTCCTAGCCTAACCATTTCTCTTAGCCTAAACTTTTCCCCTAACCTAAACTTTCCACCCTAACATTATCCCCTAGCCTAACCCTTTCCCCTAGTCTAAGCTTTTCTGCTAACCTAACCTTTACACCTAGCCTAACCTTTTTCCTTGACCTAACCTTTTCCCCTAGCCTAACCTGTTGCCCTAGGCTAATCTATTCTCCTAGCCTACCATTTTCCCGCCAGCCTAACCTTTCCCTTGCCTAATCTTTCCCCTGGCCTAACCTTTTCCCTTGGCCTATCCTTTTCCCTGACCTAACCTCTTCCCCTGCCCTAGTGTTTTCCCTTAGCCTAACCTTTTCCCTTGGCCTGCCTTTTTCCCTGACCTAACCTTTTCCCCAGCCTAATCTTTTCCTCTAACCTAACCCATTCCCCTGGCTTAACCTTTTCCCCTTACCTAACCTTTACCCCCAACCTAACCTTTTCCCCCAGCCTAACCTTTCCCTTGCCTAATCTTTCCCCTGGCCTAACCATTTCCCCTAGTTTATCCATTTCCCGTAGCCTAGCATCTTCTCCTGCCTAACGTTTTTCCTTAGCCTAAACATTTCCCCAAGACTAACCTTTTGCCCTAGCCTAATCTTTTCCCCAGCCAATCTTTTCCCCTAACCTAAAATTTTCACTTTGCATATCCTTTTCCCCTAGCTGAAACTGTACCCATAGCCTAACCTTTTCACTTGGCCTATCCTTTTCCCTGATGTTACCTTTACCCAAGGCCTAACCTTTTGCCCTGGCCTAACCTTTTCCCTTAGCCTAATCTTTTCCCCTAGGCTAACCTTTTCCCGTAGCCTAACCTTTCCTGTGGCCTAAACTTTTCCCCTAGCGTAACCTTTTCCCATGGCCTAAGATTTTGCCTATCCCAACATTTTCCCCTGGTCTAACCCTTTCCCTGCCCTAACCTTTTCCCTGACCTTAATCTTTCCCCTAGCTTAACATTTTCCCGTAGTCTAACATTCTCCCTAGCCTAACCTTTTCCCCTTGCCTAACCTTTTCCCCTAGCCTTACCTTTTGCCTTAGCCTAACGTTTTCCCCTGATCTAACCTTTTTTCCTTGCCTAACCCTTTCCCCTAGTCTAAGGTTGCCCCCTAACCCCTGCCCTTTTCCCTGACCTAACCTTATCCCATGCCTAACTTATCCCCTGGCCTAACCTATCCCCTGGCCTAACCTTTCCCCTAGCCTAACCCTTTGCCCTAGCCTAAGATTTTCCCCTAACCTAACCTTTATTCCTAGCCTAACCTGCTTTTCCCCTACCCTAACCTTTACACCTAGCCTAACCTTTTCCCGAAGGTTTACCTTTCGCCAGGCCTAATCTTTCCCCCCGGCCTAACCATTTCCCCTAGCATAATCTATTCCCCGACTTAAGCTTTTCCCATGGCCTAACCTTTTCCCCTGGCCTTACCTTTTCCCTAGTGTAAACTTTCCCCTAACCTACACTTTACACCTTGCCTAACCTTTTCCCGTAGCCTAGCCTTTCCCCTCACCTAACCTTTTGCCCTAGCCTAACATTTTACACTTGCCTAATCTTTTCTCCTAGCCTGACCTTTTCCCTTGGCCTAACCTTTTCCCTGATGTAACATTTTCCCCTACCCTAAACTTTTCCCCTGCCCTAACCTTTTACCCTTGCCTAAGCCTTTCCCTGGCCTAACCTTTTCCCCTAGCCTAACCATTTCCCATAGCCTAATCTTTCCCCAGCCTAACCTGTTTCCCTAGCTTATCCATTTCCCATAGTCTAACCTTTTCCCTGGCCTAACCTTTTCCCCTAGCCTAAAGTTTTCCCCCAGACTAACCTTTTCCCCAGCATAACTTTTTACCAGGGTTAAACTTTTCCCCTGGCTTCTCCTTTTCCCTCAGCCTTAATCTTTCCCCTATTCTAACCTTTTCCCATAGCCAAACCCCTCCACAAGCCTAACCTTTCCCATAACATAACTATTTCCCAAAGGCTAACCTTTTCCCTAATGTAACCATTGCCCATAGCTTAACCTTTTCCCTTAGCCTAACCTTTTCCCCAGCCTAACCTTTTCCCGAAGCCTAACCTGTTTCCTTAGCCTAACCTTTTCCCCCAGCCTAACCTTTTCCCAAAGCCTAAACTGTTTCCCTAGCCTAACCTTTTCCCCTGGCCTAATATTTTCCATGAACTAAGCTTTTCCCCAGCCTAACGTTTTCCCCTAGCCTAATCTTTTACCCTAGCCTAACCCATTCCGCTAGCCTAAGCTTTTTCCGAAGGCTTACCTTTTCCCTGGCCTAACCTTTCAGCTAGCCTAACCTTTTCCCCGACTTAAACTTTTCTCATGGCCTAACTTTTTTCCCTCTCCTATTCTTTTCCCTAGCCTAGCCTTTCCCCTAACCTAAACTTTATACCTCGACTAACCTTTTCATTCCAGTCCTGGCCCCGAACCCTTTTCAATCCATGCCTGGCCCACCAGCCTTTGCCTTCCAGCCCTGGCCCGGAACCCTTCTGGTTCCAATTTTGGTCCCCTGCCTCTCCCATCCAGGCCAGCCCCAAGCCTTCTGATTCGAGATTTCGCCCCCCAGCCTTTGCATTCCAGGCCTGGCCCAGAACCTTTCTCTTTCCAGTTTTGGCCATCCAGCCTTTGCCTTCCAGGTCTGACCAACCAGCTTTTGCCTTCCAGGCCTGGCCCCGAACCCTTGTCATTCCAATTTTGGCCCCTGAGCCTTTGCCTTCCAGGCCTGGCCCTGAACCCTTCCCGTTCCAGACCTGGCTCACCAGCCTTTGCCTTTCAGGCCTGGACCCGAACCCTTCTCGTTCCAGTTTTGGCACCCCCAGCCTTTGCATTCCAGGCCTGGTCCAGAAACCTCATTCCAGTCTGGCACCCAACCTTTGCTTTGCAGGCCTGGCCCCCCAGTCTTTGCCTTCCAGGCCTGGACCCGAACCCTTCTCTTTTCAGTTTTGGGGCACCAGCCTTTGCACACCAGGTCTGGCCTCGAACCATTCTCGTCCACCCCCACCCCCGCCCACCCGCAGCATTTGCCTTCTAGACCTGGCCCCAAACCCTTCTCGTTCCAGTTTTGGCTCTCCAGGCTTTGCATTTCGGGCCTGACCCTGAAATCTTCTCTTTCAAATTTTGGCCCACCAGCCTTTTCCTTTCACGCCTGGCCCCACATCCATTGCCTACATGTCCTGATGCCAAACTCTTCTTATTCCAGTTTTGGCCCCCCCAGCCTTTGCCTTCCAGGCCTGGCCCTGAACCCTTCTCATTCGAGTTTTGCCCCTCCTCCCCACCCAGCATTTGAATTTCAGGCCTTCCCCCGAACACTTCTCTTTCCAGTTTTGGCCCGCCAGCCTTTTCCTTCCAGGGCTGGCCCTGTACCCTTCTCATTCCAGTTTTTGTTCCCCAGCCTTTGCCTTCCAGGCCTGGGCTCCCAGCCTTTGCCTTCCAGTCCAGCCGCTGAACCCTTCTCTTTCTAGTTTTGGCCTCTCAGCCTTTGCCTTCCTGGCCTGGTCCAGAACACTTCTCGTTCCAATTTTGGCTCCCAAGGCTTTGCCTTCCAGGACTGGCCCCAAACCCTTCTCTTTCCAGTTTTGCCTCCCCACCCCCCATCTTTTCCTTCCAGGCCTGACCCCACTCCCTGCCTACCCAGGCCTGGCCCCAAACTCTTCTCATTCCAGTTTTGGCACCCCCAGCCTTTGCCTTCCAGGCCTGCCCCCCCCCCCAGCTTTACCTTCAAGGCCTGGTCCCAAACCCTTCTTGTTCCAGTTTTGGCACCCCAGCCTTTGCCTTCCAGACGTGGCCTCCCGGCCTATGCCTTCCAGGCCTGAACCCGAACCCCTCTCTTTTCAGTTTTAGCCCCCTAGCCTTTGTATTCCAGGCCTGTCCAGAAACCTCGTTCCACTTTTGGCTCCCCAGCCTTTGCCTTCTGGGACTGGCCCTGAACACCTCTGGTTCCAGCTTTGGCCCTCCAGCCTTGTACTTACAGTCCTCGCCCTGCCCCCTTCTCGTTCCAGTTTTGCCCCCGCCCCCAGCCTTTGCCTTCCAGGCCTGGCCCCGAACCCTTCTCGTTCCACTTTCGGCCCCCCCAGCCTTTGTCTTCCAGGCCTGCCCCAGAACAATTCTCAATCCCGTTTTGCCTCACCAGACTTTTCCTACCAGTCCCTTCCCCAAACCCTTCTCTTTCCTGTTTGGACCCTCCAGCCTTTGACTTCCTGGCCTGGCCCTGAACGCTTCTCTTTCCAGGTTTGGCCCCCCAGCCTTGGCCTTCCAGGCCTGGCACCTCAGCCTTTGTCTTCCAAGCTTTGCTCCAAACCCTTCTTGTTCCACTTTTAGCCCCCTAGCCTTTACCTTTCAGGCCTTGGCCCTCAGCTTTGTCTTCCAGGCCTTGTTCCGAATGCTTTGCTTTCCAGTTTTGTCCTGCCAGTCTTTGCCTTCCAAGCATAGCCCGCCAGCCTCCGCCTTCCAGGCCTAGCCCCAAACCCTTCCTTTTCCAGTTTTGTCCACACACCCTTTGCCTTACAGGCCTTTCTCCGAATGCTTCTTGTTCCAGTTTTGCCCCCTCAGTCTTGGGCTTCCAGACCTGGCCCCCTAAACTTTGCCTTCCAGACCTGGCCCCAAACTCTTGTCGTTCCAGTTTTGGCCCCCAAGTCTTTGCCTTCCTGGCCTGGCCCAGAACCATTCTCATTCCAGATTTGCCCCTCCAGCCTTTTCCTTCCAGGTCTGTCCCCGAACCCTTCTCCTTCCGGTTTTGGCCCCAATGCCTTTGTCTTCCAGGCCTTGCCCTGAACCCTTCTAGTTCCAGTTGTGGCCCCCCAGCCTTTGTCTTCCATGCCTGGCCCCCCAACCTTTGTCTTCCAGGCCTGGACCCGAGCCCTTCTCGTTCCAGTTCTGCCCCTTCACCCCTGCTTTCCAGGTTTGGCTCTAAATCCTTCTCATTCTCGTTTGGGCCCCCCAGACTTTTTCTTGCATGCCTGGCCCCAAATGCTTCTTTTTCCAGTTTTTCCCCTCCAGACTTTTTCTTTCATGCTTGGCCCCGAATACTTCTCGTTCCAGTTTTGCCCCCTCCCCACCCCCAGCCCTTGCTTACCAGGTTTTGCCCCAAACCCTTCTCATTCCAGTTTGGGCAACCAGCTCTTGCTTTCCAGGTTTGGCCCTGAACCCTTCTTTTTCGAGTTTGTCCCCTCCAGCCTTTTTCTTGCAGTCCTGGCCTCAAATCCTTCTCGTTGCAGTTTTGCCCCCCCCCCCCCCCCGCCACCCAGGACTTTTCTTGCAAGCCTTACCTGTGAACCCTTCTTATTCCAGTTTTGCCTACCCAGGCTTTGCTGTGCAGGCCCAGTCCCGAACCCTTCTCTTTCCACTTTTGCTTCCCCAGTCTTTTACTTGCAGGCCTGGCCCTGAACCCTTCCCGTTAAAGTTTTGCCTCTCTGCCACTTGCTTTCCAGGCCTGGCCCTAAACCCTGCTCATTCCCAGTTTTTGCCTCTCCAGCCAATGCTTTCCAGGTTTAGCCCCGACACCTTGTCGTTCCAGTTCTGCCCCACCCCCCCAGCCTTTTACTTGCAGGCCTGGTCCTGAAGCCTTGTCGTTCCAGTTTTGCCTCCCAAGCCTTTGCTGTGCAGGCCTGGCCCCGAACTCGTCTTGTTCCAGTTTTGCATCCCGAGCCTGTTTCTTGCAGGTTTGACCCCACAACCTTCTCCTTCCAATTTTGTCCCCCCAGTGTTTCTCTTGCAGGCTTGGCACCAAGCCCTTCCCGTTCTAGTTTTGCCCCTCCAGCCCTTGCTTTCCAGGTTTGGCCCTGAACCCTTCTCGTTCCAGTTTTGCCCCGACCCACCCCCAGCCTTTTTTTATTGCAGGCCTGGCCCGATCCATCTCGTTCCAGTTTTGTCTCCCCAACCTTTGCTATGCAGGCCTGACCCTGAACCATTCTCATTACAGTATTGTCCCTCCAGCCCTTGCTTTCCTGGCTTGGCCCCGAACCCTTCTCATTCCAGTTTTGTCCCCCCGCAAGCCTTTTTCTTATAGGCCCGACACTGAACCGATCGCATTCCGGTTCCCCACCACCACCACCAGCCCTTTCTTTCCAGGTTTAGCCCCGAACCCTTCTCGTTCCAGTTTAGGCCACCCAGCCTTTTTCTTGTAGGTCTTGCCCCGGACCCTCTCATTCCAGTTTTGCCCCCCCCGCCCAGCCAGCCTTTTTCTTGCAGGCCTGGTCCCGAGCCCTTCTCATTCCAGTTTTGCCTCCCCAGCCTTTCCTGCGCAGGCCTGTCCCTGAACCCTTTTGGTCCCGGTTTTGAGTTGGACTGTTGAGTTTTAGGTGGCGGGCAGACATCCCAGTGGAGATGAAGGTGGAGCTGTCCAGAAGGCAGGAGGAAATACGAGCCTGGAGGAAGGGGGAGAGAACAGGGGAGGAGATGTAGATTTGGGTGTCATCTCCCTAGAGATAATAGTTGAAGCCGTGGGAGCGAATGAGTTCACCAAGGGAGTGAGTATAGATGGAGGAAGTGAGTATAGATGGAGGACAGATAGGGGCCAAGAACTGAACCTTGAGGAACACCTACAGTTAGTGGATGGGAGGGGCAGGAGGAGCCCGTGACGGGGAGACCGAGAATGAGTGGCGGAGTCTGTGAAGAGGACGGAGTCTGTGAAGCCAAGGTGAGATAAGGTGTGGAGGAGAAGGGGATGGTCAACAGTGTCAAAGGCAGCTGAAAGGTCAAGGAAGATTAGGATAGAGTAGAACCCATTGGATTTGGCAAGAAGGAGTCCGTGGGTGATCTTTGAGAGAGCAGTCTCAGTGGAGTGTAGAGGACAGAAGCCAGATTGGAGGGGGTTCAGGAGGGAGTTGGAGTTGAGGGAATTCAAAGTCAGCGAGTGTAGATGACTCGTTCTAGGATTTGGAAAGGAAGGGTAGGAGGGAGATAGGACGATAACTGGAAGGGGCAGTGGGGTAAAGAGAGGGGTTTTTTTTAGGATGGGGAAGACATGAGAAAGTTTGAAGGCAGAGGGAAATAAGCTGTTAGATATGTGGGGTGAGAGAGAGAGCAGAGTCACATCTAGATTGTAAGGTTCTTTGGGTCAGGGATCTTGGGTACTATGTCCTGCTGACATCTCAAAATAGATGTGTCAAAATAAAACTCCATATCTTCCCACTCAACCCCCTCCCTGGCACCTGATTTTTTTTTTCGTGGTATTTCTTATTAAGTGTTTACCACAATGATAATTATTATTATGGTACTTGTAAAGCATTTACTACATGCCAAGCACTGTTCTATGTGCTGACATAGATACAAGTTGGTCAGGTTGGGCACAGTCCCTGTCCCACATAGGCTTCCTAGTCCTAATCCCCATTTTACAGGTGAGGTTACTGAGGCCCAGAGAAGTGAAATGCCTTCCCCAAGGCCACACAGCAGACATGTGGCAGAGCCGGGATTAGAATCCATGACCTTCTGACTCCCAGGCCCATGCTCTACCTACTAAGTCACACTGTTTCTCACTGATGCCCAAAGAAGTAAGGTGATTTGCCCAAGGTCACATGGTTGACACATGGCAGAGCCAGGCCTTCTGACTCCCAATGCTGTGCTCTATCCACTAGGCCACGCTGCTTCTCTTTCCCATCATTCTAGACAATTCCAATAATAATTGCATTAATATGGAACCTGCATGCTGAACAGGAGGCTACAATATTTACAGAATATAGAGAAACAGATTGGTTTTCCATTAGTAAGGGTGTAAGACAGGGATTATATCTTATCACCTTATCTGTTCATCCTTTATATCGAATACATAATGAGAGATGCCAGCTTGGATGAAGATGAACAGTGAGTAAAGATTGGAGGCAGGCATATAAACAACCTTCGTTGTGCTGATGATATTACCTTTCTAGCAGAAAGTGAAGAAGATTTGAAGGACTTATTATTAAAAGTTAAAGAACAGAGCAAAAAGATGGGTCTCCATTTGAATGTCAAGGAAACAAAGATCATGACAACTGGAAGTTTTAACACATTTGTAGTGGATAGAGAAGAGATTGAAATAGATGACCATTTTTCCCTCCTGGGATCGATAATCAATAATAAAGGAACTAGAAGTCAAGAACCTTGCCAAAGATTAATGTTAGGAAGACTTGCTATGAAGAGCAAGTGAGCTGTTAATGTGTAAACTCAGGCTAAAACTTAGAAAGATCAATCATGTCTTACAGCTGCCCAAATATGACCTGGCAAATATTCCCCCTGTATTTAAAGATCTTGTAAAAAATAGATTTGAGGCACTTCATCTCACAGACAAGGAACCACAGAAAATGTAGATGGAGATTAAAACAGTAATCAAGGAAGAAAGCAACACAGAATTGCAAAAGGTCAGGAAGCCAAAAAAGCCAAAATGGATGTTGAACAGAACTCTGGAAGTAACCACAAAAATGGAAGGAAGCAAAAATCAGAGGACAAAGGAACCTAGTTAAAGAACTGAGACAAGAATTCCAGCGCCCTGCCAGGAAGGACAAACAGGAATATCATAACAACATATGTAAAGAAATGGAAGTCAATAATAAATTTGAGCAGACAAGATCACTATTTCAGAAGATTAAGGAAATTAAGGGCACATTTCATTCCTGGATTGGCTTTGTCAAAAGTAAAGATGGACTGATGATAAATGATGCCAGTGGAATCAAATAGAGATGGAAAGAATACACACAGGAACTCTACCAGCAAGACAGCAATATACAAGAAGTATTTGAAGAAGTTACTTTGGAATTAGAGCCATTCATCATTGAAAGTGAAGTTAGAACAACTTTACACTGTAAATTCTATGGTGTTTCCAGTGACAGTGTATGGATCAGAAAGCAGGACAGTGAAAAAACAGCATGGAAACAGCATCGATTCTTTTTAAATGTGGTGTTGGAGAAGGCTTTTGTGAATACCACGGAGTGCCCAAAAAACAAACAAATGGAATTTAGGGCAAATTAAGCTAAAAGCAGTCTTTGGAAGGCCAAATGATTTGACTTAGATTAGCAAATTTTGGGCCCATCATCAAGAGGACTATTTCTCTGGAGAAGACACTACTGTTAGGAAAATTCCAGGGAAAAACATGGAAGAGGTAGATCGACAACTAGATGGATAGAGAACAAAACAATGATTAATGGAAGACACCATTAGGAAAGGTTACAGAGTATGCAGAAGACAGGACATTCAGACATTCAGGAGAAAATATATCCTAGAGTGGCTATGAATTGAAATGACTCGATGACACTAAATAATAATAATACACAATACCACTTTTCTTTCTGTCTCACAAACCTGAATCCTTGGAGTTGTCTTGGATGTAATCAATCAATCAAATCATATTCATAGAGCAACTACTGTGTGCAAAGCACTGCACTCAGCGCTTGGGAGAGTCCGATATAAGAGAATTAGTAGACAATGTTCCCTTGTTCACAAGGACCTAACAGTCTGGAGGGGATAGACAGACCTTAATATAAAGAAATGAATTATGGATAAGAACATAAGTGCTATGGGGCTGACGGGGTGATTAAGGGTACAAAAGGAGTGCAAGGGCAATGCAGAAGGGAGACAAATTAGAGGAAATGAGGATTTAGTGGGGGAGAGCCTCTTGAAGGAGATGACCTTTTCTTAAGGCTTTAAGTTGGGGAAAGTGATGTTCTTTCAGCTATGAAGTTATGAGGGAGTTCCAGGCTAGAGTAGGACATGGGTGAGGGGTGGTGGTGAGATAGATGAGATCGAGGTAAAGTTGGCATTAGAGGAGCCAAGTGAGCAGGCTGGGATGTCGTAGGAAATCAGTGAGGTAAAATAGGGAGTGGAGCAAAATGATTGAGTGCTATAAACCCAATAGAAGGAGTTTCTGTTTTAAAGCAGAGGTGGATGGGCAATCACTGGAGTTTTCTTTAGGAGTGGGAGACATAGACTGAACGGTTTTGTAGAAAAATGATCTGGGCAATCATAGTGAAATATGGACTGGAGTCGGTGGAGACAGCAGGCAGGGAGGTCAGGAAAGGAGGCTGAAGCAGTTAATTAAGGCAGAATAGTATAAGTGCTTAGTTTAACATGGTAGTTGGGTGGTAGGACAAGGCAGATTTTAACGATTGTGTGGGGGTTGAACTGGCCAGGATTTTGGTTATAGCCCAAATATGTGGGTTGACTGAGAGGGATGAGTCGAGGATAATGCCAAGGTTAAGCACTTCTGAGATAGGAGGATGGTGATGCTGTCATCAATGATGGAGAGTCAGCGGGGGAGAACAGAATTTGGTTGGGAAGATAAGGAGCCTCTGTTTTGGACATGTTAAGCTTGAGGTGTTGGTAGGACATCCGAGTAGAGATGTCCTCAAGGCAGGAGGAAATACCAGACTACAGAGGAGAAAGATCAGGACTGGCGATGAAGATTAGGGAATCATCCACGAGAAGATGGTAGTTACAGACACAGGAGCAAATGAGTTTCCAAGAGAGTGGGTGTAGATGGAGAATCAAAGGAGATCAGAACTGAACTAACTACCACAGTTGGTAGGGGGAAGGCAGGGAAGGAGCCTGAGAAAGAGACTGAGAATGAGAAGCCAGGGATAGGAGAGAACCAGGAGAGGACAGTGCTGGTGAAGCCAAGGTTAGATAATGTTTCTGAGGGGGCGGTGGTGTTCCATAGTGTTGAGGGTATCTGAGAGGTCAAGGAGCATTTGGATAGGGGAGAGGCCTTTGGATTTGCCAAGAAGATCGCTGGTGGTGACCTTTGAAGAGGGCTGTTTAGACGGAATAAAGTTGGCAGAACCCAGATTGGTGGGGATCAAGGACGAGAATTGGGGGAAAGTTAGTGGAGGCAGCAGGAGTAGACAACTCACTCAAGGAGTTTGGAGACAAATGGTAAGAGGGAGGTAACTGGAGTGAGTGCTCTGCTCCCAGTAAATGCTTCTTAAATATTATTACTACTATCAATCAATCACATTTATTGAGCACTTACTGAGTGCAGAGCAATGTACTAAGAACCTGTAAGAGTACAATACAAGAGAGCTGATAGACATGTTTGATGCCTACAGTGATCTGGCAAACTGGTGGGGTGACAGACATTATTGTAAAATATTGAATTATAGATATGTACATGAGTGCTCTGGAGCTGAGAGTGAGGTGAATATCAAGTGCTGAAAGGACAGAGCAGTGATGAGAGAGTATTAATACACACAATCAAATATAAACAACAGGGCATTGAGCACCATTCTAAGCTGGAGGTCTAGAAAGCTGATATGAAGTTCAACCTAATACATGGCTCTGAGACCTGGACCACAGATATTAGCATCTTGAGCAGTTTCCCCAGTATCCTCTCAACCATAGCTAACATCAGAGACAGGACAAGATAATCAACAGTGTGGTACTACCTTCTCAATTCCCATCTCTGTGTGGATACCTCCTAAATCTACCTCTCCAGACCCCGACTTCTTTCCTGTCTACAAACTCACATTTCCTCTTACTCACCTGTTCCCTTGTAACTTTCAAATTGAACATTTCTACAACAAACGTCCTCGTCACTCCACACAAACCTTTTTTTCCCCTTGACTTTCCCAGCACTGTAAACAATGTTACCATTCTACCAATATCATATGCCTGTAACCTTGCAATTATCCTCAACTCATCTTTCTAATTCAGCCCACATAGCCAGTATGTTGCTGACTCCTGTAGGTTCTACCCCAATGACATCGCTAGAATCTCCCCCTTCCTCACAATCTATCTACTGAGACTGTGAGTCCCATGTGGGACGGGAACTCTATCCAACATTCATTCATTCAATAGTATTTATTGAGCGCTTACTATGTGCAGAGCACTGTACTAAGTGCTTGGAATGTACAAGTCGGCAACAGACAGAGACAGTCCCTGCCCTTTGACGGGCTTACAGTCTAATCGGGGGAGACAGGCAGACAAGAACAATGGCAATAAATAGAATCAAGGGGAAGAACATCTCATAAAAACAATGGCAACTAAATAGAATCAGGGTGATGTACATCTCATTAAACAAAATAAACAAAATAAATAGAGTGGTGACACTATATACAGTCGAGTGGATGAGTACAGTGCTGAGGGGTGGGATGGGAGAGGGGAGGAGGAGAGGGAAAGGGGGGAGAAGAGGGTTTAGCTGCGGAGAGGTGAAGGGGGGTAGAGGGAGCAGAGGGAAAAAGGGGGGAGCTCAGTCTGGGAAGGCCTCTTGGAGGAGGTGAGTTTTAAGTAGGGATTTGAAGAGGGGAAGAGAATTAGATTGTCTGAGGTGAGGAGGGAGGGCATTCCAGGACCGGGGGAGGACAAGGCCCAGGGGTCGACGGCGGGATAGGCGAGACCGAGGGACGGTGAGGAGGTGGGCGGCAGAGGAGCGGAGCGTGCGGGGTGAGCAGTAGAAAGAGAGAAGGGAGGAGAGGTAGGAAGGGGCAAGGTGATGGCGAGCCTTGAAGCCTAGAGTGAGGAGTTTTTGTTTGGAGCGGAGGTTGATAGGCAACCACTGGAGGTGTTTAAGAAGGGGAGTGACATGCCCAGATCGTTTCTGCAGGAAGATGAGCCGGGCAGCGGAGTGAAGAATAGACTGGAGCGGGGCGAGAGAGGAGGAAGGGACATCAGAGAGAAGGCTGACACAGTAGTCTAGCCGGGATATAACAAGAACCCGTAGCAGTAAGGTAGCCGTTTGGGTGGAGAGGAAAGGGCGGATCTTGGCGATATTGTAAAGGTGAGACCGGCAGGTCTTGGTAATGGATCGGATGTGTGGGGTGAACGAGAGGGACGAGTCAAGGATGACACCGAGATTGCGGGCCTGAGAGGCAGGAAGGATGGTCGTACCATCCACGGTGATAAGGAAGTCTGGGAGCGGACCGGACTTGGGAGGGAAGATGAGGGAACTCAGTCTTGCTCATGTTGAGTTTTAGGTGGGGACAGACATCCAGGTGGAGACATGCTGGAGGCAGTAGGAGATGCGAGCCTGAAGGAGGGGGAGAAGACAGGGCCAGAGATGTAGATCTGTGTGTCATCTGCGTAGAGATGGTAGTCAAAACCGTGAGAAGCGAATGAGTTCACCAAGGGAGTGAGTGTAAATGGAGAACAGAAGAGGGCCAAGAATTGACCCTTGAGAAACTCCAACATGTTAAAGGATGGGAGGGGGAGGAGGCGCCTGCGAAGGAGACGGAGAATGACCTGCCAAAGAGATAAGAGGAGAACCAGGAGAGGACGGAGTCCGTGAAGCCAAAGTGAGATAAGGTGTGGAGGAGAGGGGATGGTCGACAGTGTCAAAGGCAAGCTGAGAGGTCAAGGAGGAATTAGAATGAGATGTAGGAGCCATTGGATTTGGCAAGAAGGAGGTCATGGGTGATCCTTAGAGAGAGCAGTCTCGTAGAGTGGAGGGGACGGAAGCCAGATCGGAGGGGTCCAGGAGAGAATGGGAGTTAAGGAATTCTAAGCAGCGAGAGTAGACGACTCGTTCTAGGATTTTGGAAAGGAAGGTAGAGGCGAGATAGGTGCGATAACTGGAAGGGGAAGTGGGGTGGAGAAGGGTTTTTTTTAGGATGGGGGAGATGTGGGCATGTTTGAGGCAGAGGGGAAGGAGCCATTGGAGATTGAGTGTTTAAAATAGATGTAAGGAAGGGAGGAGGGCAGGGCGATGGTTTTTATAAGGTTGAGTTGGTAATGGGGGTCCGAGGCGCAGGTGGAGGGGTGGCACTTGTGAGGAGGGAGGAGATCTCCTCTGAGCATACTGCAGGGAAGGATGGGAAAGTAGGGGAGAGGGTTGGTGGGCGGAGGGGAGAGGAGAAGGGGTGACTTTGGGGGAGCTCAGACCTGAATGATTAACTTCTCTCTACCCAGTGCTTGATGCAACAGTAAGTACTTGACAAATTCTATAATTATATAAGTTATTATTCACCAAAACTGTCATCTCTCTGATCCAAGCTCTTGTAGTCTATCAAGCTTTTACTATGGCATTCTGCACAAAACAAACGCTCAATAAATACCACTGATTTACTACTGCATCAGCCTCCTCGCTGACCACCCTGCCTCCTGCTCTCCTGACAGCAATACTTACTTCACTCTGCTGCCCAGGTCATTTTCAGAGGAATCGTCTGTTCACATCTCTCCACTCTTCAAAACCTTCAGTGGTTATCCCATCAGCATCTGCATCAAACAACTTCCTTACCATCACTTTAAAGTACTGGCCCCTGACCTCTCACCCACATGCTGCATCTGACCTGAAAACATGACAGAGGAAATATTTTTAGGATGCGATGAAACAAAGCCTTAGGCCATACTGCATCTGAACTGGAAAATCAGGAGACAATTGCAGCAGACAAATTTGATACACTGGAACTGAGTTAGGAGCAGCTATATTTTGAACAAAGGCTTTGAGACAATTGCAAGACAAAGGTCAAAGTGAAATAGTGTGATGTACTGCAAACAACAGACATAACCACTCACCAAAGGCCAGTCTTTGAATATGCATGGTATGGTTGGGACTCTTGGTCCTCATATGGGCCTTTCCAGCCACTCACACACTCGTGTCCCAAGAGGAGATCGTTTGCCTGCTGTCAAATTCTAACTCCACCTGTACCGGTGGTAGCCAGGTCACAAATGGTCACCAGAATGACTCAGGTCAGATCTTGCCCAACCCTCCCATGGAAGCAGTGTGGCCTACTTGAAAAAGAACAAGCCTGGGAGCCGGGGGACTTGGGTTTTAATCCTGGCTCTGCCACTTGCCTGCTGGGTGACTTGGGCAAGTCCTCTAATTTACCTGCATCTATAATTCATTCATTCATTCAATCATATTTACTGAGCACTTAATGTGTACAGAGCAATGTTCTAGGCGCTTGTGAGAGTACAACAATAACAAGCACATTTCCTTCCTACAGTGAGCTTACAGTCTGGTGGTGGGGCATAGACAAATATTAATATAATGATATATAAATAAGTGCTGTGGGGCTGGAAGGGGGAAGAGCAAAGGAGTAAGTCATGGTGATGCAGAAGGGAGTGGGAGAAGAGGAAGGGGGTTTAGTCAGGGAAGGCCTCTGGAAGAGATGTTCCTTCAATAAGGTTTTGAAAGGGAGAGAAGAGATTGTATGTCAGATGAATGGCCAGAGCAATAGGAGGAGAACCAGGAGAGGACAGTGTCAGTGAGGGTGAGGTTGGATAATGTTTCTAGGAGAAAGGGGTGGTCGACAATGTCCAAGGCAGCTAAGAGGTCGTGGAGGATTAGGATGGAGTAGAGGCTGTTGGATATGGCAAGAAAGAGATAATTGGTGACCTTTGAGAGAGCAGTTATTGTAGAGTGAAAGGGATGGAATCCAGATTGGAGGAGGTCAAGGAGAGAATTAGAGAAGAGGGAATGGAGACAATGGGTGGAGGCAACTCGCTCAAGGAGGTTGGAAAGGAATGGTAAGAGAGAGACTGAGCCCTCCCTTTTCCTCTACTCCTCCTCCCGTCCCCATCGCCCCTACTCCCTCCCTCTGCTCTACCCCCATCCCCTCCCTACAGCACTTGAATATATTTGTACCTATTTATTGCTCGGTTTATTTATGAATGATATGCATTTATCTATGGTTCTATTTAACTATTTTGATGGTATTGATACCTGTCTACTTGTTTTGTTCTGTTGTCTGTCTCCCCCCTTTTAGACTGTGAGCCCATTATTGGGCAGGGATTGTCTCTGCTGCCGAATTGTACATTCCAAACGCTTAGTACAGTACTCTGCACATAGCGCTCAATAAATACAATTGAATGAATGAATGAAATACAAGAGTTATTGTTACTATTATTGATCATAATAAATCCTGATTCTTTACCTTGTCTCTTTGTGGGTGTAGCACCAGTTATCTTTCCAGGAGAGAAAAAGGGCCCCAGCTTTCAAAATTTCACTCGAGTAAGGATAGAGAGTACAAATGGGAAGCAAATATTAGCCATGTGACTCCTTAATGTTCTAACCATAACCTGCCCATCTAATAGGCGCCACTGTAATTGGAGGATATAGGGGTAAAGCCTAGGACTCTGACATTGTTTCTGGTCACAATTCCAACAGACAGGTCTATAATTTCTCTCCAAAGTGACATTAATGATTGGGCTTACCAGGGTTAAAGGGGTAGAAAGTGGTGACCACAGATTTCTCATTCATTCGGAACTTAAGGCATTGAAGTTTAGTTTAATGTGCAGGCAAAGAAAAGGAGGAAAACTCAACTGGTTCCATTCATTCAATCATATTTATTGAGTGCTTACTGTATGCACCAGCACTATACTAAGCGCTTGGAAAGTACAATGGGCAACAGATAGAGGACAATCCCTACCCAACAACTTGCTCACATTCTAGAAGGAGAGATAGACAACAAACAAAACAAGTAGAGAGGCATCAATAGCAACAAACTAGTTCCAAAGAAAACACTCCATTAAATAGGCAAGCTTTAAATACACACAATCTACTAAGAGTCAAGGCCAATTCCTTAGCTAGTCATGTTCGAGCATGTATACTCACAAATCAACTTGGACCAGGACTTTCTGGGGGGCTGCCAGTATGTCCCAGGAAGAGACACACCTGCTAAAGGTCCCTTGTTGAAGTGAAAGACTCTTCCAGCTTGCTGAATGCCTCTCCTTCCAATCAATCAATCATCATAATTATTAAGCGCTCACATGTTCAGGGCACTATATTAGGCACTTGGGAGAAGTCAGTATAACAAGCTGTAGACATGTCCCCTGTTCCAAAAGAGTTACAGAGTAAAAGAGGAAACAGACGTTTTCGTTAAATAATTGTTATGGCTATGTCCGTAAGTGCTGTGGGGTTGAGGTGGCGATGGTGAATAAAATGTGCAAATTCAAGTGCAAGGGAGATACAGAAGGGAGTGAGAGAAAGGGAATTAGGGATTAGTCAGGAACCCTCTTGGAGGAGATGTGCTTTTTAGGTTTTGAAGGTGGAGAGAGGTATCGTCTATCGGGATACGGAGGGACGAGGGTGTTCCAGGCCAGAGGCAGGATGCAGGCGAGAGGTCGACGATGAGGTAGAGGAGACTGAGGTACAGTGAGTAGGTTGGCATTAGAAGACCAAGTGTATGGGCCGGATTGTGTAGGAAACTGCGAGGTAAGGTAGGAGGGGCAAGGTGATTGAGTGCTTTAGGTATGATCAAGGAGTTTCTGTTTGTTGCAGAAAGGGATGGACAACTACTGGAATTTGTTGAGAAGAGGGGGCAACATGAACTGAACGGATCTGCAGAAAAATGATCTGGCAGCAGAACAAGTGTGGATTGAGTGGGGAGAGACAGGATGCAGGGAAATCAGCAAGGAGGCTGAGGCAAGGAATCATTTATTCATTCATTCAATCATATTTATTGAGCACTTACTGTGTGTAGAGCACACATAATCAAGGAGGGATAGGATAAAAAGCTTGTTGGTTGATGTGGTAGCAGTTTGAATAGAGAGGAAAGGGCAGTTTTAGCGATGACATGAAGGTTGAACTGAAAGGATTTGGTGACAGATTAAATACTTGGGTTGAATGAGAGAGATGAGTCAAGGATAATGCCAAGGTTACGGGCTTGTGAGGCATGGAAAATGGTGGTGCTATCTACAGGATTGGGAAAGTCAGGGGAGGCCACGGTTTGGGTGCAAATATAAGAAGTTCTATTTTGGGCACCTTAAGTTAAGTTTGAAGTGTAAAGGATATTTTGAGTAGAGCTGTCCTGAGGCAGAAGGAAATATGAGACTGCAGAGAAGGAGCGAGATAGGGGCTGGAGATGTAAATTTGGGGAATCACCCACCTAAATGTGCTAAGGGAGCAAATCAGTTCTCCAAGGGAGTGGGTGTAGATGGAAAATAGAAGGGGACCCAAAACTGAGTCTTGAGGAACTCCCACATCTGGGGAGGGGGAGGGGGTTAGGGAGAGGCAGAGGAGGAGCCAGAAAAGAGAATGATAACGAGTGGCCAGAGAAAGAGAACCAGGAGAGGACAGTGTCAGTGAATCCAAGGTTGGATCACGTTTCCAGGGGAAGGGGTGGTTGATAGTGTCTACAGCAGCCGAGAGGTGGAGGGGGATCAGGATGGAGTAGAAAGCCCTTGGATTTGCAAGAGGAAGATCACTGGTGACCTTTCAGAGGGCATTTCCATGGAGTGAAGGGGAAGGAAGCCAGATTGGAGGGAGTCAGGAGAGCACTGGAGGAGAGGAACTGAGACAGCAAGTGTAGGCAACTCGCTCAAGGAGTTTGGAGGGGAATGGCAGGAGGAAGATGGGGCAATAACTGGAGGGAGCCATGGAGCCAAGGGAGGTTTTGTTAGGGTAGAGGAGACACAAGCATGTTTGAAAGCAGTGGGAAGAAGCCAATAGAGAGCAAAACAGAGAATGTGTTTATCGTTGTACTGTACTCTCCCAAGCACTTAGTACAGTGCTCTGCACACAGTAAGCATCAATTAAATACGTTTGAATGAGTGAATACAGTTGGAGATCAATTAATCAATCAATGAATTGCATTTACTGGGAGCTCACTGTACTAAGCACTTGGGAGAGTACTATATAAGCATAACAGGCATACTCCCTGCCTACAAGGAGCTTACAGTCTAGAAGGCTATGGCGGTCAGGGAGGGAAGAAAGAAGGGGGTAAGTGCTTTGATAAGTGAGACAGGATGGGGGATGGATTTTGAGAGGAGGCAAGGGATCACTGAGATATCGCCGAGAAAGATGGGAGAGGTTGAAGAGAGGGGCAAGGAGGAGGGAGGACAGGAGAGAAGCAGGGAGATTTTAGGGAGATCGTACCTGAATGGTTTCGAGTTTCTCAATAAAGTATCTGGCCATTAGGGTCCAAGAGATAAGGGAGTCAGGGGACAGATGTTTGAGGAGGGAGCTAAACATTTGAAACAGCCGGTGATGCCAATGGGCATGGGAGTCACACCCATGATTGAGGGAAAAGGGGACCTCTGGCTTCGGGAAAAGGACTTACCGACAGCGGGTGATATGAGAAGAAGTTTCTTCCCTCTGACCCAGGTCCCCTTCCAGAGCAATAATAATAATAATAATAATAATTACGGCATTTGTTAAGCATTTACTATGTGCTAAGCAGTGTTCTAAGCACTGGGGTAGACACAAGGTAATCGTCTCGTCCCACGTGGGGCTCACAGTCTCAATCCCCATTTTACAAATGAGGTAAATTAAAATGACTTGCCAAGGTCACACAGCCGACTAGCGGCGGCGTAGCTGGGATTACATTGACTCATCCTCTGACTCCCAAACCCATGCTCTTGCCACTGAGCCATCTGAAGTAGGGGTGCGTCAACAGAGGCAGGAAGAAGGAGAAGGGGGAGGGCGTGGCAGAGGGAATAGGAGGTGGAAGCGAATGGGCGGTGGAAGGAGAAGAGAGAGGGATCGAGGGAAGAAAGAGCATCGGAAAATCCTTGTCCAAAAACTAGTAATGCTCCAGTCATATTCTAATCCCTGAAAGCCTCCTCCAGTTGGCATTAGGGCCACCACAAGCCGCCGGACCCGGGGGTGGAAACAGTAACAGAGGCATAGTTTAATGGAGAGAGCATGGGCCTGGGAGTCAGAAGGACCTGACTTCTAACCTGGGCTCTGCCACTTGCCCCCAATGTGACTTTATGCCCCCATTGTGACTAATTTGCCTCTGCCTCAGTTACCTCATCTGGAAAATGGAGATTAAAACCGTGAGTCCCATTTGAGACATAGGGACTTTGTCCGACCTGATTAGTTTATATCTGGAGAAGCAGCATGGCTCAGTGGAAAGAGCACGGGCTTGGGAGCCAGAGGTCATGGGTTCTACTCCAGGTTCTGCCACTCATCAGCTGCGTGACTTTGAGCAAGTCACATCACTTCTCTGGGCCTCAGTGACCTCATCTGTCAAATGCGGATGAAGACTGTGAGCCCCACATGGGACAACCTGCTTACCTTGTATCTATACCAGCGCTCGGAATAGTGCTTGGCACATAGAAAGCGCTTAACAGATACCATCATCATCATCATCATCATCATCATCATCATCATCATCATCATTATTATATCTACTCCAGTGCTTAGCACAGTGACTGGCGCACAGTAAGCAACTAACAAATGCCATTAAAAGAAGGAAAGTCAAAGAAATCTCCGGCTCCAGTCAGTGAGCAGATGATGCCGGCCCCTGATTCTTTAGTCTATGTGCACCTGAGGCAGCCCACACACCCAGGTGCCACCCTTAGACAAAAGTGAACACTTTTGGAAAGTTTACACTCTTCAAGTGACTCGTGTTTGGAGGGGGAAAAAGGCAGTTATGTCGCCCATGCTGCTTGGTTTTCTACTGCTTTCCCCATGAGTTTCCTCTCCTTTAACCCCCACAACAGCTCCACCCTTCCCCATATCGGACATCCACAGGGCTCCCTCCACCGCCTCCGAGATATTTGGACCACGAGCCCCAGGACACTCCTTGCCGCTAGCCTTCTGATTTTAATCTGATAGACCCATAGTCAAGTCAACATCCGACCCTGGTCATCACCCGCTTATTAATAATATATTATTGTATCATATTACTACATTACTGCTATCACATGTTATTGTTAATTGTTATCAGTGCTGCCACCTGATCTTATTTCACGTGGTCTTATTTCACCATGTCCTTCCAAGCCCCCTCCTCCCATCTGCCCCTCCCAATCCTCACCTTCCCCTTCCCCTCTCCTGCCCAGCCCTTTACCCCACTCTCTTCTGCTTCTTACCCCCTCCCCTCTCTCGCCCTAGAATCCCACTTTACCAGCGCCACCCCTCATTCCCCTCTCCTTGCGCTCTTCCCCACCAAACCCCCTACTCCCACCCCCTTCCCTTCCCTCTTCCCTGCCCACGCCCCATCCCAGTCCTCCTCTCCCATCACCACCCCTCATCCCCCTCTCCCCGCCCAGGTCCCCACATTCCATTCCCATCCCAAACCCTCCCCTCTCCCCGCTCCCCTTCCCCCTCCCTCCTACCGCCCGACAGCTTGCTGCTCTAGTGTGGCCTTTGGAATCCCCGCTCCATTATAAGTGAACTACCTTTCCCTCCTGACCTTTTCCTTTCTCACGTCTCCTCCTCCTCTCCCCTGAAGGACACGGCCTCCTTCGCCTCTCTCTCCAGCGGACGGGCCTCTCCCTTCTCCCACTCCCGCAGACTCCACTGGGAAAAGAGAGGGCGTTGCATCCTTCTCGCACCCCCAGTTGCTGCTATCCGCCACTATCCCTCCCCCCCCACCTCCTTTCCCTCCTTTTGAAGGCCCATTTATTCGCCTCTACCAACCCCTCCAGTTTTCTGTACCTGGTTATTCGACCGCCCCCTGGGGTCCCACTCCAACTTTCTTTAACCCACCTTGACTCCTGTCTCATCTTCCCTATCTGCTTACTCCTTATACTTATCTGCTTACTCTTGATCCTCGGAGGACTTCAACATCCACATGGATGTACCTCGGTGACTCCTCTGCCGCCCACCTTGCTATCACTCCTTGACTCTGCCAACCTCCTGCTCCACCACACCTCGCCCACTCACTAACTTACATCTCCACCCTCACCAACTCTGAATTCCTTCTCTCGGCCATAACCTTCTCACCTGCCTCCTCTCTCACACTCCCTCCCCCTGCAAATCTGTATTACTCCCCCACAGAGATCTCCACCTCTCTCGATCCCATCCATCTCTTCCAAAACATCTCAGCCCACCTTGCCTCCCTATCCTCTCTTCCCACTCTCGATGATCAGGTTTACCGCTCTCAACTCTACCTCTCTATTCATCTCAACTCACTCGCCCCCCTTTCCCTCCGCCACCTCGCTTCCACTAACCCGCAGCCCTGGATCTCAGCCTCTGTCCGCCTCCTTCACTCTTATGCTTGAGCTACTGAGTGCTGCTGGAGAAGATCTAAGCACCAAGCCAACCTTATTCACTTCAAATCTATCCTTTCCTGCCTTAACTCTGCCCTCTCCTCTGGCAGGCAAAATTGCTCTTCTTCCCTCTTTGACGCTCATGCCCATCACCTCCGCCAATTGTTCCGGACTAGCTCTGTTCCTCCCCCTCCCCTAGCCCTCACCCGCAATGATCTGTCCACCTAATTCATCACGAAAATTAATACAATCAAGTCTGAGTTCACCAAAGTCACTCCCCCTTCTCCTTCGTCCCCACCCCCACCCGCTCCCAGCCCTTTTCCCCACTTTCCCATCCTTCCTGCATATCCTCAGAGGAGATCTCCTCCCTCCTCACAAGTGGCCACTCCCTACACCTGTGCTTTGGACCCCATTTCCGCTCATCTTAAAAAAATATATCTCCCCTTCCCTCCTCCCCTCCTTGACTTGTATCTTTAACCACTCACTCCTCCAATGGCTTCTTCCCCTCTGCCTTCAAACATGCCCATATCTCCCTCAAACTAAACAAACCCTCTCTCGACCGCACTTCCCCTTCCAGTTATCATCATATCTCCTCCTACCCTTCCTTTCCAACTCCTAGAACGAGTCATCTACACTCGCTTCCTTGAATTCCTCAACTCAACTCTCCCATGGACCCCTCCAATCTGGCTTCCGTCCCCTCCACTCTACCGAGACTGCTCTCTCAAAGGTCACCCATGACCTCCTTCTTGCCAAATCCAATGGCTCCTACTCTATCCTAATCCTCCTCGACTTCTCAGGTGTCTTTGACACTGTCGACCATCCCCTTCTTCGACCATCCCCTTCTCCTCCACACCTTATCTCACCTTGGCTTCACGGACTCCGTCCTCTCCTGGTTCTCCTCGAATCTTTCTGGCCATTCATTCTCGGTCTCCGTCACGGGCTCCTCCTCGCCCTCTCATCCACTAACTGTAGAGGTTCCTCATGGGTCAGTTCTTGGCCCTCTTCTGTTCTCCATCTATACTCACTCTCTTGCTGAACTCATTCACTCCCATGGCTTCAACTATCATCTCTATGCAGATAACACAAATCTACAACTCCTCCCCTGTTCTCTCCTCCTCCCTTCAGGCTTGTATCTCCTCCTGCTTCCAGGACATCTCCACTTGGATGTCTGCTGCCACCCTAAAACTCAACCTGTTTAAAACTGAGCTCCTTATCTTCTCTCCCAAACCCTGTCCTCTCCCTGACTTCCCTGTCACTGTGGATGGCACAACCATCCTTCCCTTCTCACAGGCCTGCAACCTTGGTGTCAACCTTGACTCAGCTCTCTCATTCACCCACACATCCAATCTATCACCAACACCTGCCAGTCTCACCTTTACAATATCGCCAAGATCCGCCCTTTCCTCTCCATCTAATAGCTATCGTGCTCGTACAAGCTCTCATAATATCCCCGACTTGGATGATTGTGTTAGCCTCCTCTCTGATCTCCCTTCCTCCTATCTCTCCCCACTCCAGTCTATTCTTCATTCCCGCTGCCCGGATCATCTTCTTGCAGAAACGCTCTGGCATGTCACTCCCCTCATTAAAACCTCCAGTGGTTGCCTATCAACCTCTGCACGAAACAGAAACTCCTCAGTCTGGGCTTCAAAGCTCTCCATCACCTTGCCCCCTCGTTCCTCACCTCCCTCTCTCTTTCTACTCTTCTACTTTCTAAGTACTTTCCACTCTTTCTACTGCCACCCCGTATGCTCTGGTCCTCTGTCGCTCACCTCCTCACTGTCCCCCGTTCACGCTTATCCCGCCGTCGACCCCTGGCTCACGTTCTACCGCTGTCCTCGGAATGCCCTCCCTCCTCACGTCTGCCAAACAAATTCCCTTCCCCTCTTCAAAGCCCTAATGAGAGCTCACCTCCTCCAAGAGGCCTTCCCAGACCTAGCGCCCCCCCTTTTCCCTCTGCTCCCCATCCACCCTCTGCTCCTCTCCTTCCCCTCCCCTTAGTTGAGCCCCCTTTCCCTTTGCTCCCTACCCTCCCTCTGCTCCTCCCTCTTCCCCCTTCCCCTCCCCTCAGCACTGTGCTTATTTGTATATATTATTTATTACCCTATTCACTTGTTAATGAGGTGTACATCCCCTGATTCTATTTATCATGATAATAGATCTTGTTTTTGTTTTGTTCTGTTTTGTTCTGCTGTCTGTCTTCCCCGATTAGACTGTGAACCCGTCATTGGGCAGGGATTGTTTCTATCTGTTGCCGAATTGTACATTCCAAGCGCTGAGTACAGTGATCTGCACATAGTAAGCGCTCAATGAATACCATTGAATAAATGCATTTATTTTCAATTTGGTACCATACTGGTAGGCAAGCCCGCATAAATGGCTACTGCAAGCGGAAGAGAAAGAAGGGCGGGAAGAAAAAGAGTGTGTAAGAGAGAGTAAGGAGGAGGAGGAGGAGAGGAGAGGAGAGAGGGTGCAGCGAGGTCCCCGTCCGCAGGGCAGGGAGTCTCCGAAAAGGCTCCCGGGGAAGGGGGAGGCTCCGCCCGCCCAGACCGTCCCAACCCGCACCCGAGCCCGGCCTCTCTCTCGCGCGCCCCCACCCCCGCGCGCGCCCCTTGCGCCCCCGTGCGCCCCCCAACGGCTGCTCCAGGATGCGTTCCCCGGGTAACGTCACCCCCCCCCCAGTCTCCTAGCAACCAGCAGCCGCCGCGATGTCCCTCGGAGACCCCGGCCGCAGTTGGACTCCCGGGCATCCCCGGCTCCGCTCCACCTTGGTAACCTCGGCCGGCGGCGGGCGCCCCCCAGCCTCGCCGGATCCCCACCCTGTCTGCGGGGGAGGGAGAAAGGAAAGGAGGAGGGGGCCGGGATGGGGCCGGCCCTGGCTGCGAGCGGCAGCTTGGGCGGCTCGGCTTGTCGTTCTAATAGTGATAATAAGAATAATTGATAAAGACATCGGTTAAGCGCTTACTCTGTGCCAAGCACTCTTCTAAGCACTGAGGCAGTGGGGTGGATTACAAAGTAATGAGGTTGTCCCACATGGGGCTCACGGTCTTCATCCCCATTTTCCAGATGAGGTCACTGAAGCCCAGAGAATAATAATAATAATGTTGGTATTTGTTAAGCGCTTACTATGTGCCGAGTACTGTTCTAAGCGCTGGGTAGTTACAGGGTAATCAGGTTGTCCCACGTGAGGCTCATAGTTAATCCCCATATTACAGATGAGGTAACTGAGGCACATAGAAGTTAGGTGACTTGCTCACAGTCATACAGCTGACAAGTGGCCTAAGCCGGGATCGAATTCATAACCTCTGACTCCCAAGCCTGTGCTCTTTCCACTGAGCCACGCTGCTTCTCCGTGGTATTTCTCAAGCGCTGACGGCGCCACCCCACCCTGCTTTAAGCGCCTAGGTCTGTTCGAGGGGAATGAGGTTGTCCCACCGGGGGCTCATGGCTTTTATCCCCATTTTCCAGAAGAGGTCACTGAGGGCCACAGAGAAGTCAGGCGGCTCGCCTGAGGTCACATAGCAGACGAGTGGCGGAGCGGGGAGGAGAATCCACGTTCCCCGACTCCCGACCCGGGCTCTTGCCACTGAGCCAGCGCAGCTGAGCCGGAGAAACCCCGGAACCCACAACTGCCACCGCTCATCATCACCCAATGGGCCTCGCATAACCCATACTGGCTAAAAAGTTCGACCCCAGGTCCCCGAGCTTTAAGCATTCCCTTCTTCATAAGATCTCATTTCTTCTATTTCTGAGCTTACCTTTGCTCATTGTCTATCACTGCTAAATTGAAGGCACGAATTTGATCTGACCTAGGAAGCTTTCCTCGTGCTAAACTGTGGTTAACTCCCCAAGTCAGTGGTAGAGCGGGAAGGAAAGACTAAGCAAACTCCACCGAAGCGCAGAAACGAGGATACTACACATAGAGAAATTACTGAAAGATGTAATGATAATGAGGTGCGTGTGCGTGTGCGTATGTATAAACACACCAATTTGCAAGGTGTACAGTCCTAAATATCTGTCAAAATATTCTTATTTAAATGATAGAAAATCTGCTTCCCCCAGAGCCGAATTCCCTATTTCTCATCGACCCGATGTCTCGTAGGATCTGATTGATCAATGTGTGGTCTCTTCCAAAATTGTGACTACAGTGTTCTAGGAGGTTTTACTGAATCTGGAAGACAGTGAGGCTCCCTGACTAAAGTTAAATCATGTTTTCATGAGAATAGGACTGAGATGTCTTTGCAACGAACAGTTTATTCTCAAATTGGAGAAAAAGGAAAGTGTTTATCCCCCAACAAGTTCTTTTGTTTAATTAACTTTCACTGCTGTGTTTCATCTGTTATAGAGAGGGTCTGATTCAGCCCTAAAGAGGATTCTGTCCTACAGAGGTGTTGTTGGAGCTATGGTGATAAGGGCAGATGGTAAATATATTTCAATTCTGTTTCAAGGTCTAAAGTGTAACTTCATAGATGTATATTATACCAGGCCTGAAGAAAAAAAAGTAACCTTGTAAATACTTTAATATCAAGGAACTGTTCTCTATATTTTGAGTTTAACAAGTTATGGTATTATGCAAAATTAATGACAATAATAATAATAATAATGGTATTTGTTCAGCGCTACTCTGTGCCAAGCACTGTTCTAAGCTCTGGGATGGGGGGTGGGAGGATTACAAGGTGATCAGTTTGTCCCACGTGGGGCTCACAGGCTTAATCCCTATTTACAGATGAGGGAAATGAGGCACAGAGAAGTGAAGTGACTTGCCCAAAGTCACATGGCTGAGGGTGCAGAGTCGGGGATTAGAACCATGACCTCTGACTCCCATGCCCTTGGTTCTTCTAAAAAGCCTAAATGCAATTCCAACCCCCAGTCTTTTTGTTTGTAACTATTTAAAAAGGGGGAAATGCTTGAGTGATGATCATTCTTATGGCTGTTGGTTTCACTCCTGAATTTGAAGAGCGTACCCTGGGAATTCTGGGCATGTCTGGGGATTCTAAGTCTAGGAATAACATTTATATTGCCTACGTTATATGCTTACTAATTAGAAGAGTGTGGCTTAGTGGATAGAGCAGGGGCCAGAAGGACCTGGCTTCTAATCGTGGCTCCACCGCTTGTTTGTCATGTGTGACCCTGGGCAAGTCAATTCACTTCTCTATGCCTCCGGGACCTCATCTGTAGAATGGGGATTGAGACTGTGAGGCCCTGATTAACTTTTATCTATCCCAGTGTTCAGTGCTTGGCACAGCATTAAGTGCTTGACAAGGACCATAATGAGTTTCAGAAACAGATAATGGACCGAGAGATAATAATTGACTCCACCCTGAATTCTGATGCCAGTGTAGAAAGTTGCCAACATACTGTCACCTATGTACTTAAGCCCTCTCCCACCCCATCACCCCATGGCAGTTATGTCTTTAAATCCGGTTGTTTCCCCTACCTGCTAATTGATTTCAGTTTCAGGGCCTCCCGTTACACTCTAAGCTCCTTGAGGGCGGGGACTATGTCAGTTTTCATTAACAGATGAGGAGAGTGAGGGGCAGAGAAATCGAGTGACTTGTCCGAGGTCATCCAGCGGACAGGTGGCAGAGCCAGGATTAGAACCAGGACCTTCTGACTCCCAGGACTGTGCTCTCTCCAGATCTGCCTGTTCCTCTTCTGGAGCCCCCTTTGCTCCATCCCAGCTCCTCCACTTCCATCCCTCCTCCGGACACCCCTAACCATTACTGTACATGGCAAAATTGAGGGTAATCATCACCCTGTTCCTTCAAGCATCCTGGGACTACTGTTGGAGAACTGAGCTAGGTGGAACGGCGGCATCTAGTGGACCAGTGGACCATAATGACATTTCTTCAGGTCCTCCGATTTTACACACGAGAGTTGAGTTGGTAATCAACTTCCTTTCTGAAGGTCCTACTTGTTCTGGCTTCAGTATTTATCAGTCAACCACTGGTATTTCTTGAGGACCTAGCGTGTGCAGAGCAGTGTACCGAGTACTTGGGAGAGGCCAATACAGTAGGAAGACACAATCCCTGCCCTCCAGGAGCTCTTCCCCGGCACTTCTGTACATATGTGGTTTGGCTCTGGGAGGCCCAGGAAAGAGAGTGTGGCTGTTCCATCTCATCCCATCATTCATTCAATCATTCAGTCATATTTACTGAGCGCTTACTGTGTGCAGAGCACTGTACTAAGCACTTGGAAAGTACAGTTCCGCAACAGATAGTGACAATCCCTACCCAGCAATGGGCTCACAGTCTAGAAGGGGGGAGACAGATGACAAAACCAAACCAAGCAAGTAGACAGGCATCAGTAGCATCGATATAAATGAATAGAATTATAGAGATATACACATCATTGATTAAATAGAATAATAAATATTTACATATATAGACAAGTGCTATGGGATGGGGAGGGTGGTAGAGCAGAGGTGGGGGGAGGTTGAGGGGGAGGGCAGGAGGAGCAGAGGAAAAGGGGGGCTCAGTCTGGGAAGGTCTCCCAGAGGAGGATAGGGCTCTGAACGGGGGAAGTGTGCTAGTTTGGCGGAAGTGAGGAGGGAGGGCATTCCAGGCCAGAGGTGGGATGTGGGCCAGGGATCGACAACGGGACAGGTGAGAAAGAGGCACCCTGAGGAGGTTGGCACCAGAGGAGCAAAGTGTGCGGGCTGGGCTGAAGAAGGAGAGAAGAGAGGTGAGGTAGGAGGGGGCAAGGTGATAGAGAGCTTTGAAGCCAAGAGTGAGGATTTGTCCATCACCACTCCTGCAAGGACAAATCAAGTGCAGTCTTCACCCTGCCACCCTAAATTCAAGTCCCGTGTCAATCAGGAACTTTATATTGGGGCTCTCAGTTGCCGAAGAGGCCATAGTGGCTTTTTGCAACACTCTTGTTGTCCACGCAGCCATACTGAGGAGTACACTGTTCAACCCAGTGGAGCAGGGGACCAAAAAAAACCCAACACTCTACCTACCTTTGGATTTTGTTCAGCACCTTTTCAGCCAGGCACAAGGATAAAACATCACTATGAGTAGCTGGTCTTTGACTATGAAGAATAGCTATCTCTGTGTGAATGACCAAATTAACTACATTTTAGTGCCAATTAATGCAGATCATTTAACGCCATTTTGAACAGATACTTCCAAGAGTCTTCTTGGTGACTTAACTTGATTTCTATATATTTTCTGGCATGTGTAGTATGGTGCATTAGAGTTATTAAGTATAAGAACTTAATAATGTTTTGTGGTGATGATTGCTAACAACAGACTAATAAGAATAATAATGTATTTGTTAAGTGCTTACTATGTGCCAAGCGCTGTACTTACTATGTGCCAGGCATTGTACTAGACGCTGGGGTGGTTACAAGCAAATCGAGTTGGACACAGTACCTGCTCCCACATGGGGTTCACAGTCTCAATCCCCTTTTTACAGATGAGGTAACTGAGGCCCAGTGAAGTGACTTGCCAAGGTCGCACAGCAGACAAGTGGTGAAGCCAGAATTAGAACCACAGGACCTCCTGACTCCCGGGGCCATGCTCTGTCCACTATTCCATGCTCCCTTCTCTATTACATAAACTCTAAGATGTTATAATCTAGGTTTATCTTTCTAAAGATTTTCTAATAAATCCTAATATGAAATTTAAATTTTGTGAGAGAAGCTACTTAATGAATAGATAATATTTCATTTGTGGGTTTTCATTTGAATGTGCTTTTTAGCATGCAAAGATGATCTGTGGCAATTAACAGTATGTTTTGTATCCACTTTTATTTTTATAGGCATTCCAATTAAAACAAGCCTAAATAACGCTACAACAGCTTCAATATGCAAGGCATCTTCAACACCTTATAGAACTAGCAGGATATGCTGTGAAAGAATTTAATCCTCAAGATGCCCTAACCCTTCTAAGGATTAAAACAGAGAAATATGAAATCCTGGTGATCCCAGGTAATTTAATATTTCAAGCGACTTTTTTGTAACTTTTAAAAAAACCCACATTCTTATACATTCGGTGTTAACTGCTGTTTCGAAGCATATCGAACAGCTATTTCAGATTTAAGTTGAACAAAGCCAAAAATGTTAAGTGAAACATCTCCCTTGGTTTTCAATTTTGATGGCTGGGTGAAATGGATGCAACAACACTACTGAAGACCTCTACAGTCTTTTCAGTCCTCTAGACTGAAAAGCTTGTTTCAGGCAGGGAACATGTCTACTGACTCTATTGAATTGTACTCTCCAAAGGTCTTAGTAGAGTGCTCTGCACACAGAAAGCACTCAATAAATGCCACTGACTGACTGGAAGAATGGCACTCCGGCCCAGATCATCACCCTGAAACCTCGCTTGGCACATATCATCTTTCTCCTCCAAACCAGTGGGGCCTAGTGGAATAAGCACAGATCAGGGAGTCCGGAGACCCGGGTTCTAATTCCGGCTCTGCCATTTGCCTGTAAGGTAAATTACTCCCCTTTTCTGGGCCGCAGTTTTCCCGTACGTTCCCTGCTCGGATTATTTGCTCCACCCAAGCCCACCTCCAACCTGTGCTCTCAACTCAGCTCACTCATACCATCCCTGCAATCAAGAGCTCCCTTCTCCCCCTGACCCCTGCCCTGAAATCCACCAGACCTTAATCTTCCTCACCTTTGAAGGCCTCTTAAAATCCCAACTTTTACAGCAATACTTACCTGGGTAATTCCCCCTACCCTGAATGTAGCAACCCATCATCTGCGTCTAGGGTTCTGTGTTTATTTTTAGTCAACTCCCTTTACGATCTAGGTATTATCCATTGAAAACATAATTCACTTTCTACTAATATTCTTATAAAACATTCACTTTATTTATTCTGATTCCCTTGTCAGTCTCCTTCCCTAGAGTGTAAGCTTCTTGTGAGCAGGGAAGATGGAAGAGAAGGAAGAGGAAAGAGAAGAGCTGTGAGAAAGGGAAGGAAGAACTTTGCAAAGGTCATGGCCAGTGGTTTCTATTTACTCTGAAAGAAGTTGGCGAGATCAGCAGGACTTGGGGAGAGAGGCAGTGGGAACACTGGAGGCTTCAAGAAGGAGTTGAAGGTTGGCAGTAGTCGGTGGGGCTGTAGGTGTGGAGTCAGTGAGCGAGGAATAAAATAGTTGCTGAGCAGAAGAGTGAGCTGAAATAGAGCAGGTCAGAGTGAATTCCCAGGGTCAGAAGTTAGCCTGGTGCCTGAGTTTTCACCAGCTGGCATCAGCTGCCCAAGCCCAGAAATGGGGAAAATGGACAGTAAGGGTGATCCAAGGCAGGGGGTTGATGGTGCAAAAGTGACAGAGGGACAACAGAGCCAGGAAGTTATTTGGGGGTGAGGGAGGTGTTGAGGAGGTGGATGGGAGAAATATGACAGCTTGGGACAGGATGAGTGGGTCTGGAGCCCAGAGGTCATGGATTTTTTGGCTGGGGGTGAGGGAGGGGGCAAGATGACAGGTTAGAACACTAAGGTTAGAGATGGGGCATTGTCTAGAGATGCTATTGAACCTGTATCTGGCTGAGAGGTGGAGTTAGGTGAGCAATCAGCAAAGTTGAGTAGAGTGAGGAAGTGGGTGGCCAGGAGGTTCAGAGCAAACTCCACATGGAGATTGAAGTTCCCAAACACAGCGAAGAAGAAAAGCGTGAGAGTAGGAAGGAGGGAAAGGTGACAAAATTGGGCTAGAAGGCATAGGTGGGGCCAGGAGAGAGATAGAGAAGAGCTCGCACCACAGAAGGCAGGTGGTGTGTACTTCCCCCACACCGTGGAAGGCAGAGGGTGCATGCACTCTTCGGGAGTCGATTTTCGAAGTAGAAAAAGAAGATTCAGGGACACTCCCTCACATTCCCAACAAGAGCAATCAAGCAGGCGGTACGCAATCCAGGGCTTTGCAGTTGCATCAGGCTGTGTTAAGTAATGAGGTTGATCGTATCTGTGAGTGGAAAGTAAATTTACTCCTTTTAAGAGTTTCTTCAAATTGTATTCCAGTTCACAAAATGCCATCTCGGGAGGTTATCGTTCAATAGCAAAATCTGTATCTGTGTCTTTGTGTTGTCTTGTCATTATCATTCAGTCACTGGTATTTATTGAGTGCTTACGTTGTGCAGTGCACTCTTCTAAGCCCTTGAGAGAATAGAGTGCAACAGAGTTGGTAGACCCAGTCCCTGCCCACAGAGAGCTTACCGCCTAGAGGAGGAGACAAACATGAATATAAATAAATAAATTATGGCTATGAAGATAAATGCTGAGGGGCTAAGTGTAGGGTGTATACCAAGAGCTCCAAGGGTTCAGAACCAAATGTGTAGATGATGGGAGAGGGGAGAGGGAGTCAGGGAAAAGAGGGCTTAGTCGGGGCAGGTCTCTTGAAGGAGATGCAATTTTAATAAGGCTTTGAAGGTGGGGAGAGTGGAGGTGTGACATATATGGAAGGGGAAGGAGTTCCAGGCCAGAGGAGGTCATGGGAAAGGGGTTGGCAACGAGATTGACAAGGTCAAGGCACAGTGGGCAAGCGGGCACTAGAGGAGCAAAGCATGCGGGCTGAACTGTAGTAGATTAGTGAGATAAGGTAGGAGGGGGGAAAATTGATTAAGTGCTTTAAAGCTGATGGTAAGGAGTTTCTGTTTGATACAGAGGTGGATGGACAACCACTGGAAGTTCGTGAGGAGTGGGGAAACATGGGCCAAATAGGTTTTTTTAGAAAAACGATCTGGGCAGCAGAGTGAAGTGTGGACTGGAGTGGGGAGAGACAGGAGGCAGGGAGGTCAGTGACGAGGCAGATGCTTGAGAGGATAAGTGCTGTAAGCAATGTGTTAGCAGTTTGGATGGTTAGGAAAGGACAGGTTTTACTAATGTTGTGAAGGTAGAACTGACAGGATTTGGTGACAAAATGAACACGTGGGTTAAATGAGAGAGAGAAATTGCCATTGTTATGGGCTTGTGAGATAGGGAGGATAGTAGGTGATGGGAAAGATGAGGGGGTGGGCAGGATTTGGGTGGGAAGGTGAAAAATTTAGTTTTAGACATGTTTAGTTTGAGGCGTCAGTGGGACGAGCAGGTAGAGAGATTTCTTGAAGGCCAGAGGAAATGCAAGCCTCCAGAGAAGGAGAGAAATCAGGGCCGGAGAGGAAGGGTTGGATATTATCTGCATAGGGGTGGTAGTTGAAGCTGTGGGAGCAAATGAGTCCTCCAAGGGAGTGGGTTTAGATGAAGAATAGAAGGGGACCCAGAACTGAACCTTGAGGGACCCCAACTGTCAGAGGCAGAGGAGCGGCCTGCATAAGAGACCAAGAAGAAGCCGTCAGAGTGATAGGAACAGAACCAGGAGAGGACATTGTCAGTAAAGCCAAAGTTAGCCAACATTTCCTGGGGAAGGGGGTGGTCCACAGTGTTGAAGGTAGCTGAGGTCAGGGAGGATTAAGATGGAGTAGAGGCCCTCAGATTTGGCAAGAAGAAGGTCACTGATGATGTTAGAGAGGTCAGTTTCCATGGAGTGAAGGGGCTGGAAACCAGGGAAGCAGCATTGTCTATGGAAAGAGAACGGACCTGGGAGCAAGAGGGCCTGGGTTCTAATCGCAGCTCTGCCACTTTTTTATGGTATTTGTTGAGTACTTACTATGTGTCAAGCAATGTTCTAAGCACCAAGGTAGGTACAAGTTACTTAGGTGGGTCACAGTCCCTGTCCTCATGGGGCTCGCAAGCTAAGTAGGGGGGCTCAGAGCCTTGGATCAGTCACTTAACTTCTATATGCCTCAGTTTCCTCACCTGTAAGTAGCAGTCTCCCTCCTACTTAGACTGTGAGCCTCATATGGGACAGGGACTGTATCTGGCCTGGTTAACTGTATCTACCCCAGTGCTTAGAACAGTGTGTAAGACATAATAGGTGCTTAACAAGTACCATAAAAAAAAACCTAGATCAGAGGGGATGACAGAAGAGAATCGGTGGAGAGAAATGGCGACGGGGCTGGAGACATTTCTCCCCAGGAGTTTGAAGATTTATGATTCTTATCCATGGGAGATGGGGTGATAACTGGAGGGAGTTGTGGGGTCAAGGGAGGGTTGGTCATTTCAATCTTTCCTCATGTCCTTATTCCCCACCCCACTGCTCCTCTTTTAGATTGGGAGCCCCTGAGGTCCAGGGACTCTGTCTAATGAATCCCCTATTGAACCCTTCCCCAGGGCTAAATTCAATACTTTTCCCACTGGAGGCACTCCAAAAGTACCCTTAAATGAATGAAAGATCAGCCCAGTAGAATTAGGAGGTGCAGTCTTAAATTATGTTTCCCCAAGAGCCAGTAGATATTTTGAAAAATAAAGAACCAATACATGAGGCGTGAGTGTTAAGTACTTTAACATTTGTCTTTCATTCATTCAATCATATTTATTAATAATAATAATAATGTTGGTATCTGTTAAGCGCTTACTATGTGCAGCGCACTGTTCTAAGCGCTGGGGTAAACACAGGGAAATCAGGTTGTCCCACGTGGGGCTCACAGTCTTCATCCCCATTTTACAGATGAGGGAACTGAGGCACAGAGAAGTTAAGTGACTTACCCACAGTCACAAAGCTGACAAGTGGCAGAGCTGGGATTCGAACTCATGACATCTGACTCCAAAGCCCCTGCTCTTTCCACTGAGCCACGCTGCACTGTGTGCAGAGCACTGTACTGAGCTCTTGGAAAGTACAATTCAGCAACAAATTGAGACCATCCCTGCCCCACAGGCTCACAGTCTAGAAGGGGGGAGCAGACATCAGAACAAGTAAACAGGCCTTAATAGCATCAGTATCAAAAAATAGAATTATAGATATAAACACATTATTAATAAAATAAATAGAATTATAGATATGTATGTAAGTGCTGTGGGGTGGGGAGGAGGTTAGAGCAGAGAAAGAAAGTGGGAGCGATGGGGAGGGGAGGGGAAGCAGAGGAAAAAGGGGGCTTAGTCCAGAAAGGCCTCATGGAGGAGGTGAGCTTTTAGTGGGACTTTGAAGAGGGGAAGTGTGCTAGTTTGGAGAATTTGAGGAGGGAGGGAATTCCAGGCCAGAGATAGGACCTGGGCCAGGAATCGATGGTGAGACAGGAGAGAATGAGGGACAGTGAGAAGGTTAGCGGCAGAGGAACAGAGTGTGTAAGCTGGGATGTAGAAGGCGAGACAGGAGGTGAGGTAGGAGAGGGCAAGGTGTTGGAGAGCTTTGAAGCCAATAGTGAGGAGTTTTTGCTTGCTATGGAGGTGGACAGGTAATCACTGGAGATTTTTGAGGAGGAAGGGTGACATGCCCAGAAGTTTTCTGTAAAAAGGTAATCCGGGCAGCAGAGTGAAATATAGGCTGAAGCGGGGAGAGACAGGAGGTTGGGAAAATCAGAAAGGAGGCTGATGCAGTAATCCAGTCGGGATATTACAAGAGCTTGTACCAGCAAGGTAGCAGTTTGGATGGAGAGGAAAGGGCGGATCTTGGCGATTTGTGAAGATGAAACTGGCAGGTTTTGGTGATGGATTGGATATGTGGGGTGAATAAGAGAGTGAAGTCTAGGATGACCCCAAGGTTGTGGGCTTGTGAGACAGGAAGGATGGTAGTGCCGTCCACGGTGACAGAAAAGTCAGGGAGAGGACAGGGTTTGGAAGGGAAGATAAGGAGCTCAGTTTTAGACATGCTGAGTTTTAGGTGGCAGGCGGACATCCAGGTGGAGATGTCCTGAAGGCAGAAGGACGTGCGAGCCTGGAGGGAGGGAGGGAGAGAGAGCAGGGGAGGAGATGTAGATTTGGGTATCATCCGCGTAGATGTATGTTCTGAATTTATATTCTTTATGCTTAGTGTAACCTGTTGACATACAGGTGCATTTTGCTCTCCTTTTATGGATCGGATTCCGTATTTCAAAGACTGATAAATAAAGTCGATCTCAATCGATCTTCTTAAAAATTCCATTTTGTGCGTAAACAAAATGAAATTGGTTCCCAAACATTCATCTTTAACTCTACGTAATTAGAAAATGCAGTTGGGAAATATTTTAACCATAAATTTATGTTTTTAAATAACCCTGAACTAATAGGTGTGTATTTTTCCATTGAAACGAATAAGTAAAGTAAGCTCATTGTGGGCAAGGAATATGTCTGCTTTTTGTTGTGTTGTTATCTAAGTGTCCACTAAGTGCTGTGCTTTGCACACAGTAAGCGCTCAATAAATATGATTGAATGAATGAATGAAAGCCTGATCCTCTGCCTCAAACATGGGACAAGTACAACTTTTCTGTGACTTTTAATTCATTCTCAGTGGAATTGGATTCAACTTCTTTAATGCCATCATTAAGGATGATATGATTAAGAGTCTGCAGTTTTAGCATTCAACAAATTATTTTCTCCCTTTCTGGTGTGGGAAAACAAACTCACCCTCCTAAACTGCAGAGAAGTGCCCGTCGTCCATCTGGAACCAGAGATGGTGCCTAATTCTCATCCATATTGTACTTTTTCCCCGGGCTTTGCCCACAGTAGGCCCTTAATAGGTGCTCTTACTACTACCATCCCTCTCCCTTCCTGACTGGCCCCCCAACATTGCCTGGCTGTGCTTACTTGTTCAACCTGACAGCCAAGCTCCTCTGAGCAGCATATTGTCGGGAGCCAGGGAGAATTCCAACTGACTCACAAAGAAAGCCCCACCCTTCTCTTTTCCTTTCCTGTCACAACTCACGCCACTTTCTGTTGCCCACTAAGAACAAATTTCACAGACTGCAGCAGAATGGGTGAGTAGGGGTCTCAGGGAGAGGGGAGGGAAGGAAACCTTCCCCTTTACTGTATACATCCAGAGGGACTGTAATATCGAACTGCTTTCTCTGATCTTCTTAGATGGTGAGCTCCTTGGGGGCCAGAGACCGTATCTCTATACACAGTAGGGTAAACAGTAGATGCTTAATCAATGCTATTACTGCTGACCATTTATGGCAACTCATGCTCTTCCACACAGTGACTGGACTGAGAGAATCTGCCAGCATTTTTGGAGTATCAAAAGCAATGAAAATGAGGGGTTTTTTTTCATTTTTCAACTTGGATTTTTTGAAGTTGAGCTGATGCTTCTTTCATTTTTTTTCCACAGCCAAGGAATATCTTCTTGCCGTTCTTCAGGATCCATACGAATAGACCTTCTGCTGTCTATTCTGATCTTGCATTTTTGAAACTATACTTTGATAAAGGCTCAAGTTTTCAATGTGGGCCTTACTGAATTTACTAGTATATTGAGATTGTCTTTACTAAAATTGTCTCTAGCACAGCTTCTTAGTTTTTGTTTCTGGTTGTATTTTAGAACTAAGCTTTAGCAAGATAGAATAAAATCTGATGTGACTCACCAAGTTTAATGACTAATGTAATAAAAATGAATCTGTGAAAAATGCTCCCTGAAGGTGTTTCTGCTTAACTCCTTCTACGTGCTGAGAGACAAGGAGGCAAAAGAGACGACAGCACCTTCATCTGCAAATATGAAGTACAGCAACCAAACAAGAGGTCACCTTTTTGTGTGTCCAATGTGGCTGGCACTGTGGATCCTGCATAGTCCTTTTCAGCCACACGCACGCCCCCCCGTCCTCTCTTCCCACTCTCAATGATCAGGTTACCGTTCTCAACTCCACCCTCTCTACTCCTCTCGACCCTCGCCCCCCTTTCCCTCCGCTGCTCTCGCTCCATTAACCCACAGCCTTGGGTCACTGCCTCTGTCCGCCTCCTACGCTCCTATGCTCGAGCTGCCGAGTGCTGCTGGTGAAGGTCCAAGCACCAAGCCAACCTTATCCATTTCAAATTTATCCTTTCAGGCCTTAACTCTGCCCTCTCCTCTGCCAGGCAAAACTTCTTTTCTTCCCTCACTGACACCCATGCCCATCACCCCCACCAATTGTTCCGGACCTTTAATTCTCTCATCAGGCCCCCTGTTCCTCCCCCTCCCCCATCCCTCACTCCCAATGATCTGGCCACCTACTTCATCACGAAAATTTACACAATCAGGTCTGAGCTTCCCAAAGTGACCCCTCCCCCTCCTGCCTCCCCCTCTCAACCCTCTCCCCTATTTTCCCATCCTTCCCTGCAGTATCCTCAGAGGAGATCTCCCTCCTCGCAAGTGCCACCCCCTCCACCTGTGCCTCGGACCCCATTCCCACTCACCTTATAAAAACCATCGCCCCTGCCCGCCTCCCCTCCTTAACTTCTATCTTTAACTGCTCCACTCTCCAATGGCTTCTTCCCCTCTGCCTTCAAACATGCCCATGTCTCCCCCATCCTAAAAAACCCCTCTCTCGACCCCACTTCCCCTTCCAGTTATCGCCCTATCTCCCTACTACCCTTCCTTTCCAAGCCCCTAAAACAAGTCGTCTACACTCGCTGCTTTGAATTCCTTAACTCCCATTCTCTCCTGGACCCCCTCCAATCTGGCTTCCGTCCCCTCCACTCTACCGAGACTGCTCTCTCTGAGGTCACCCATGACCTCCTTCTTGCCAAATCCAGTGGCGCCTACTCTATCCTAATCTTCCCTGACCTCCCAGCTGCCTTTGACACTGTTGACCATCCCCTTCTCCTCCACCCCTTATCTCACCTAGGCTTCACTTACTCAATCCTCTCCTGGTTCTCCTCTTATCTCTCTGGCCGTTCATTCTCGATCTCCTTTGCAGGCTCCTCCTCTCCCTCCCATCCTCTAACTGATGGGGTTTCTCAAGGGTCAGTTCTTGGCCCTCTTCTGTTCTCCATATACACTCACTCCCTTGGTGAACTCATTTACTCTCACGGCTTCAACTATCATCTCTGTGCAAATGACACACAGATCTACATCTCTGCCCCTGTCCTCTCCCCCTCCCTTTAGGCTCGTATCTCCTCCTGCTTCCAAGACGTCTCTACCTGGATGTTTGCCCGCCACCTAAAACTCAACATGTCCAAAACTGAGCTCCCCATCTTCCCTCCCAAGCCCTGTCCTCTTCCTGGCTTCTCTATCACCGTGGATGGTACGACCATCCTTCCCATCTCTCAAGCCTGCAACCTTGGTGTCATCCTTGACTCAGCTTTTTCATTCACCCCACACATCCAATCTGTCACCAAGGCCTGCCAGTCTCACCTTTATAATGTCGCCAAGGTCCACCCTTTCCTCTCCATCCAAATGGCTATCTTACTGGTACAGGCTCTCATAATATCCCGACTGGATTATTGTGTCAGCCTTCTCTCTGATCTCCCTTCCTCCTGTCTCTCCCCACTCCAGTCTATTCTTCATTCCGCTGCCCGGATCCTCTTCCAGCAGAAACTCTCTGGGCATGTAACTCCCCTTCTTAAAAACCTCCAGTGGTTGCCTATCGACCTCCGCATGAAACAAAAACTTCTCACTCTAGGCTTCAAGGCTATCCATCACCTTGCCCCCTCCTACCTCTGCTCCCTTCTCTCTTTCTACTGCCCACCCTGCGCGCTCCGCTCCTCTGCCACCCACCTCCTCACCGTCCCCCGTTCTCACCTATCCCGCCATCGATCCCGGGCCACATCCTCCCGTGGTCCTGGAATGCCCTCCCTCCTCACCTCCGCCAAACTAATTCTCTTCCCTTCTTCAAAGCCCTACTGAGAGCTCACCTCCTCCAAGAGGCCTTCCCAGACTGAGCTTCCCCTTTTCCCTCTGCTCCCTCTGCTCCCCCTCTACCCCTCGTTCACCTCCTCTCAGCTAAGCCCTCTTTTCCCCTCTTTACCTCTGCTCCTCCCCTTCCCCCTTCCCCTCCCCTCAGCACTGTGCTCGTCCACTCCACTGTATATATTTTCATTACTCTATTTATTTTGTTAATGAGATGTACATCACCTTGATTCTATTTATTACTATTGTTTTAATGAGATGTTCATCCCCTTGATTCTATTTATTGCTATTGCTTTTGTCTGTCTGCCTCCCCCGATTGGACCATAAGCCTGTCAAAGGGCAGGGACTGTCTCTATCTGTTACCGATTTGTACATTCCAAGCGCTTAGTACAGTCCTCTGCACATAGTAAGTGCTCAATAAATACTACTGAATGAATGAATGAATGAATGAATGACTTAAAGTAGTGTTTTCTTGGACTATGGAGGACAGGTCTACATACATATAGTACCCTACTGGGCAGAAGGATTGCCTAAGTGCCTCCTCAAGCTCCCACAAGGTTTAATAGTTGCCATACCACTGGGGCTACTGCGCAAAGATGTGTGCTGACCTGTTAGAGTGACCTCTAGCCACAACAATTTGCTTCCCCTCTCCTCCCGGCACTTCTGGGACTCTTTCACGTTCTCCCTTCCTTCCTCTCCCATCCTTTCCCCTTCCTTCTCCCTTGTTCTCTCCCTGCTGGTAACAATGGCTGTTGCTGAGAAGCAGCCACACGGTGCAGTGCTGTCATCGCTCTTCCTCTTCTATGGTGGCATTTGTCACATGGAGGGATGGCACTAAATTATACATCTTTTTGTGTACCAACTGCTCAGATGTTTCATTTGGTTTGACTCTTCTGCACAAAAGGCGTGTCTACCCCTATTATGCCTGTTGACTATTTGGCCATGTGCCCATTTTTCTCCATTAGATTTTAAATGTCTCAATTGCAAGAACCAACTTTCTTTTGTGCACCCTCCAGGTGACTGGTACAGTACAATGCTCTGGACATCATAAACACTTCATCATTGGTATTTATTGAGCAGTTGTTGTATGTAGAACACTGTACTGGGCGCTTACTCGATGCTAGTAATGATCCTGGGTAATGAGCAGATTAGTCCCTTCTGGTGTGGGAGAGAGAACTCACCCTCCTGGACTCCAGTGGTGAGAATTGGTGACTCCTTCTAGTCTCACACCAATAGTGTACCCTTGCCCTAGGTTGAAGAGGAAAATTCATTCATTCATTCAATAGTATTTATTGAGTGCTTACTATGTGCAGAGCACTGCAGAGCACAGAGCACTTGGAATGTACAGTTCAGCAACAGATAGAGACAATCCCTGCCCATTGACGGCCTTACAGTCTAATCGTAGTAGACAGACAAAAACAATAGCAATGAATAGAATCAAGAGGATGTACATCTCATTAACAAAATTAATAGGGTAATAAAAATATATACAAATGAACAGATGAGCACAGTGCTGAGGGGAGGGGAAGGGAGAGGGGGAGGAGCAGAGGGAAAGCGGGGGAAGGGGATTTAGCTGAGAGGAGTTGAAGTGGGGGCAGAGAGGCAGCAGAGGGAGCAGAGGGAAAAGGGGAAGCTCAGTCTGGGAAGGCTTCTTGGAGGAGGTGAGCTCTCAGTAGGGCTTTGAAGAGGGGAAGAGAGTTAGGTGGGTGGAGGTGAGGAGGGACGGTATTCCAAGACAGCAGGAGGACGTGGACCAGGGGTCGACGGTGGGATAGGCAAGAACGGGGGACGGTGAGGAGGTGGGCGGCAGAGGAGCGGAGCGTGCAGGGAGGGCAGTAGAAAGAGAGAAAGGAGGAGAGGTAGGAGGGGGCAAGGTGATGGAGAGCCTTGAAGCCTAGAGTGAGAAGTTTTTGTTTCATGCGGAGGTCGATAGGCAACCACTGGAGGTTTCTAAGAAGGGGAGTTACATGCCCAGAGAGTTTCTGCTGGAAGAGGATCCGGGCAGCGGAATGAAGAATAGACTGGAGTGGGGAGAGACAGGAGGAAGGGAGATCAGAGAGAAGGCTGACACAATAATCCAGTCGGGATATTATGAGAGCCTGTACCAGTAAGATAGCCATTTGGATGGAGAGGAAAGGGTGGACCTTGGCGACATTATAAAGGTGAGACTGGCAGGCCTTGGTGACAGATTGGATGTGTGGGGTGAATGAAAAAGCTGAGTCAAGGATGACACCAAGGTTGCAGGCTTGAGAGATGGGAAGGATGGTCGTACCATCCACAGTGATAAGGAAGTCAGGAAGAGGACAGGGCTTGGGAGGGAAGGTAAGGAGCTTAGTTTTAGGTGGCGGGCAGACATCTAGGTGGAGACATCCTGGAGGCAGGAGGAGATATGAGCCTGAAGGGAGGGGGAGAGAACAGGGGCGGAGATGTAGATTTACACACTACCCAGAAAACAACCACCTCAATGACCACTGGAATTAGAGAAGCAGCGTGGCCTAGAAGATAGAGCTCGGGAGTCAGAAGGGCCCGGGCTCTAATGTTGGCTCTGCTGCTTGTCTACTGTATGATCTTGGACAAGTCACTTAACTTCTCTGTGTCTCAGTTACCTCATCTGTAAAATGAGGATTAAGGCTGTGAGCCCCATGTGGGACAGGAACCGTGTCCAACCTGATTAGCTTGTATCTACCCCAGGACTTGGTATACAGTGCCTGCCACATAGTAAGCGCTTAACAAATGCCCTAAAAAAAATGCTCCCCTGCAAGCCTCAGATAGGCACTCAGGGAAGCTGCTCAAGAGAAATGAGAGGGCAGCCTGAGCTCCTAACTGAGTCCCCATCAGTGGGAAACACTGATCAATCAACACTAAGATTTAATGGCTTAACTGCCCTGTGGGCCAGTATAGGGGGCATAGATATTCTTGGTCCTCTGGACTTAAAGTGTACTGGCCTAACAGTGCACATTTTACAGAAGTCTTTGCAAGTGAATATTTGTTCTTAAAAATGAATAAACCCATTCAAAACAAAGCAACTATAAACGGTTTAATATCCATTTTGAATATGAGTAGTTGGGGCAATAAATAGGTTATCGAAGGGAATGAGTGAGAGAGGGGAAAGAAGAGGTTTGGAGGGTACAGAAGAGAAGGGTAGGGGAAGGGAGAGAGGAGGGGATCCATGGGTTGGCACTAGCCCCTGCTCTTGCCTACAGCTCTCTGGAGCCAGAAGTAAAGCAGAGAGGCAAGAGTCTATGGGAGGGCTTTGGTGTTGGCTCCTTCCCCTGCTCTTTCTCCTCCTTTTCCTCTTCCTCCTCCTCCTCATCCTTCACAGTTGCTCAAGTCCTCCAGGAACTGGCATGCCTGGGAGTCCATGACTAGGGCTTGTGGCACTGGGCACAACGCTTGAACTCACTCCCTACTCTGACACTTTGCTGCCTAGAGGGCACCCATCCTCAGTCACTGTTGCTGGGCCTGGTGCCTTAGCACGGGATCTACTGCAGGGCCCTGTGCCCAGAAGGGCTAAGTTGTCTCCTCCTACTTGGCTTGGCTGATCTGCCTCGGAACCAGTGCTGCTGGCTGTGGCTGGGTAGGCAGCATGATGGGGGATGGATGGTGGTGTAGGGTTTACCTTGCTGTTTGGTGAAGCGTGGAGCCACCATCTTTAATAGTAGTAGATGTATTTACGGTTGTGTTATCAGGCTTAATGTTTACAGGATCCAGTACTATTAATCGCTTGTGTCTCTCATTCTTTTCGAAGCTCTTGCTCGAAAAGAGCCACTCCCTTCTTGAAAGCAGGGTGCTATCCTGTCCTCATCAGTTGGCTCCCAGTTTGCAGCTGGGGTACAGCATTGTCTGAGCATTTGTTTTACTGTGTCCTCACAACGTTTCCTCTGACCTCCTCGCTTTCGTTTTCCTAGTTCCGAAGCCAAGGGAAGTATCTTGGAGGAGGTCTCTTGATCTGGCCAGGCTGTTCTTTTGGGAGTACCTTAAGGTACTGACCTCACCTAGGAGCTGCCACACCTAAATTCTGCTTCCCCCTACTGGCTCATACCAAGCCGCCTAGGCCAAATTGCTCCAACTGGGTGTGGGGAAGGCTCCTGGGAAAGGACCATGAAAGGATAGGTGGCTTCCTCCCAATCACTCCGTCTTCCTAGCCTGCTGCTAGGCTTCCAGTGGACAAATGAACAAGATGAATGAGAAACAATGTGGTCTAGTAGAAGGAGCACAGGCCCAGGGGTCAGAGGACCTGGATTCTAAGCCTGCTCCACCATTTGTGTGTTGTGAGATCTTGGGCAAGTCACTTAATTTCTCTGTGCCTCAATGACCTCATCTCTAAAGTTGGAATTAATTCATTCATTGTCGTGTTTATTGAGCACTTACTCTTTGCAAAGAGTATACACTTGGGAAAGCACAGCGTTACTTTACCTCCTTGCCACTGCTGAAATCGGGCTCTCCGCAGATGATACTAGCATTGGAGGGGGCTCTCTCTTCTCTCTCTCCCCATGACAAACAAGGAAAGGGAAGGCGGTAGTCTATTTATCAATACCCACTGCCAAGTTCCTATCAGGTCACTGTCTCCTTCAGTCACCTTTACATCCAGAACTGAGAGCAGGAGCTCTGAAGGGGGCCCAGATGCTCCTCCATAGGCAGAAGCCCCCAGGTCCTGCCACTGGAAGCCTCTGCTCATTCTTAGGATGGACTCTGCACCCCTCCACTCTGAGCCTTAATGCTGCCGCTGCCATTGCAGGACAGTGATGACAGGCTCATGCTTGTCCCTGGCTGGGACACTTCACTACACCCTGGACCCTACAGCTGTCCCCTAGCCATAGCTTTGGCCATAGTCTACCTGAGGGAGATCCCTCACGTAGTTCCTGTTGCCTTCTCTGTAAGGAAAATCTCAGCTCCCGCCCCTCGAGGGAAGGTCTCCCAATGGAGATGTAATTGCAGAAGGACTTTGAAGATGGGGAGAGCAGCGGTCTGGTAGATGTGAAAGGGAAAGGAGCTCCAGGTCAGGTGAGAATGTGAACGAGAGGTCAATGGCAGGAGCCATAAAACCAGGGCCCAGGTTACCTCGAGAGGAACAAAGTGTGTGACCTGGGGTAGAGTGTGAGAATATTGTGTCTGAGTAGGTGGGAAGAGAGCTGATTGAGTACCTTAACGCCAATGGTTAAAAGTTTCAGTTTGATGCAAAGAGGCAATTGACAATCATTATTTGTTTTTGAGCAGCAGGGAGGCATGTACATATATATACAGATTACTGTTGTCCAAAAAAGTGCCAGGCAGCAAAGTGAAGAAGGGCGATACTAGGAGCAAGGAGGCAACCAGGAGGCTGTTGCAGTAGCTAAGCCCGAAACTGTCAAGTGCCTGGACCCCCATGGCAACTGTTTGGAAGGAGGGGAAGGGGCAGAGGAAAATCCACTATTAGAGAATGGGAGGTAGAGGAAACGTCAGCAAAAGGATCATAAGGATCAGTTGGAGGGTTCAGAGAGGAACAAGGACTGTGTCAGAAAATCAAGGTCAGTTAGTGTTTCCAGGAGAAGGGAGTGGTCCACTGTCTGAAAAGCAAATGGTGGTGGTGAGGCTGGTCGAGGAGGATTAGGATAGAACAAAGTCTTTAAAGTGGGCAAAAAGGAGGTCATTGGTGACCTTACAGAGAGGGGTCTCAGTGGAGTGAAGGGGGCAGAAACCAAATTGTAGAGGGTCAAGAATGGAATTGGAGAGGAAGTGGAGGCAGCAGGTGTACGCAACCCTTTCAAGGAGTTGTGATAGAAATGTTAGGCGGGAGATGGGGTGATAGCCGGATGGTGAGTGAGGTTCAGAGGAGCTTTTTCAGGATGGGGAGACACAGGTGTGTTTGAAGGCAGAGGAGAAAGAGCCATCAGAGATCGAGTGATTGAAGATGGCAGTCACAGAGGGAAGACGGGATGGGTTTGAAAGCTCAAGGAGAGGGGAAAGATTTTGAAGGTAGGTAAGAGATCCCTTCTTGAGAGAAGGCTGCAAAGAATGGGAGATGGGACAAAGGGGTGGGAGGTGAGGGAGAGATGTGGGGGACCTCACACCTGATGGTTTTAGCTTTGTCAATGAACAATAATGATTCAAGTATTTGTTAAGCACTCATTCTGTGCCAAACACCGTACTAAGAACTGGGATGATGCGGGTTGATTAGGTCAGCCACAGTCCCTGTCCCACATGGGGCTCGCAGTCTAAGTAGGAGGGAGAGCAGGTATTTAATCCCCATTTTACAGATGAGGAAACTGAGGCACAGAGAAGTTAAGGAACTTGTCCACGGTCACATAGGCAAATGGTGCTGTCAGGATTAGAACCCAGTACTCCTGACTCCCAGGCCTGTGGCCTTTCCACTAGACCATGTCTGCTTCTTGAAGTAATTGTTAGCTTCATCAGGGTAAGAGAGGGAATAGGTGGGGCACTGGAGATTTCAAGAGGGAGTTCAAGGTCTGGAATAGTTGGTGAGGGCATTAGACATGGGAGTCAATAGGGAGGAGAAGGAGTGTTGCTGAGTGAAAGAAAGGACAGTTATGGAAAATAAGGATGAATTTGATGTGACCAAAGTCAGCCTGCTGCCTGGATTTCATCCAAGAGTGTTCTGTGGTGCCAAGACACCAGGGGAGAAAGCGTACTGTGGAGGTGATCCAGGTCTGTTGGTTAGTGTTACAAGATCCATGAAGGTACAAGGTGTTGAGTTCTGCAGAGGCCGGAGATGTGGGCGCGGATTTGTGCATCAAGAAAGAGAAGCAGCATGGCATAGAGAATAGAGCACAGGCTTGGGAATCAGAAGGTCATGGGTTCTAATCCCGGCTCTGCCACTTGTCTGCTGTGCTACCCTGAGCAAGTCAATTTGGTTCTCTGGCCCTCATTTACCTCCTCTGTAAAATGGGGCTTGAGATTGTGAGCCACAGGCGGGACAAGGAATGTGTCCAACTAGATTTGCTTGTACCCACCCCAGAGCTTAGTACTGTGCCTGGCATATAGTAAGTGCTTAGCAAATACTTCTATTATTATTATTTAAATTCCGGGATGCCTATCCCAATTAATTTTCTTTTTCCTAGGTCACATCATCCTTACTATCTTTTCAGCATTTTAGCATTCACTTCCTTTCATTACAATTTAGTACATACCATATTACCTACTCTACTGTAAGGGCACTTTCTTGGTTTATAAATTACTTTAGTGCCTATTTCCCCTGCTAGACTGTAAGCTCCTTGTGGGCAAGGATTATGGTTTTATCTATTAAATGCTCCCAAGTAGTCAGTAGAGTGCTCCAAACACAGTAAACACTCGGTCAATACTTTGGTAGACTGTAATCTATTTGAGGGTGGGGAATCATGTCTTCTACCTCTATTGCACTCTCCCAAGTGCTCATTTCAGCTCTCTGTACATAATGTTCAGTACATTCCATTTATTGACTAATTGCAAATTGCTGCCACCCTGTGGGGAGAATGGATGTAAAAGAGTTCTGAGTGACCAGGCACCAGATTCTTTACAACTCTCTAACAGTGAAATATTGTTAATATCAACAAAAAGAATAATAATAGCACTAGTGGTATTTGCTATTTGGTATTAGATTATTAGGTATTTGGTAGTGAGAAGCAGTATGGCATAGTGGATAGAGCACTGGCCTGGGAGTCAGAAGGACCTGGGTTCTAGTCCTCAATCCACTGCTTGTTTGTTATGTGGCCTTGGGCAAATCACCTCACTTCTCTGAGTGTCAGTTACCTCATTTGTAAAATGGGGATTGAGTCTGTGAACCCCACGTGGGACAGGGACTGTGGTCAACTCAGATTGCTTGTATCCACTTCAGCACTTAGTGCAGTGACTGACACATAGTAAGTGCTTGTAAGTGACCAGTAGTGTCACACATAGTAAGTGACACGAGAAGCAGCATGGCTCAGTGGAAAGAGCACGGGCTTTGGAGTCAGAGGTCATGGGTTTGAATCCCGGCTCGGCCACTTCTCAGCTGTGTGACTTTGGGCAAGTCACTTAACTTCTCGGTGCCTCAGTTACCTCATCTGTAAAATGGAGATTAAGACTGTGAGCCCCACGTGGGACAACCTCATTCCCCTTTGTCTATCCCAGCGCTTAGAACAGTGCTCGGCACATAGTAAGCGCTTAACAAATACCAACATTATTATTATTATTAAGTGCTTAAGAAATACCATTATTATTATTATTTTTGTTGTTAAGCCATTACTACGTGCCAAGTACTATACTAAGTGCAGGGGTAGATACAAGATAATCAAGGTATGGGGCTCACAGTTTAAATAAGGGGAAGAACAGGCCAATTTTAATGATGTGGGACTAAGGTACAAAGAAGTTAAGTGACTTGCCCAGTGTCACCCAGCAGACAGAGGATTAAAACCCAGTTCCTCTGACTCTGAAGCTCGTGGTCTTTGATCTAGGCCTTGCTGCTTCTCAAAAGCAATCCCTCTGGAGTAATCAAACCCACTCAGGAACAGTACATCATTCCACTGTTGTGTCAGAGGTAGGCAAATCGAGTCCTTTCCTGAGACATAAACCTTGAGAATGACTAATGAGGCACTAAGGGAATTATTAATAAGCTTGGAACAAAAGTTTCTGTGGGGGCAGGGTGGGGATGAGGTTTTTTTGAGCCTGGAGACTAGAACTACCCTCGAGCCAGCCCCACAGCTACCCAGAGAACAAGATCTTCCATCGATCCTAATTCGTATTTTCTGTTGTAGACTCAGACTGTGGAGTTTCAGGCTATGGGAGATTCCTTTGTCTGGATAAGGCTGTCCTGAGAGAATGCAGCATAGATCTAATGAGAAACCACAGTTCACAACCCTGTATTTAACCACCTGTATATACCTGTTCCTTGTAGGTAAAGGATTGTGATTTTTACAGCTTTTATCCGGATCATTCTGTATCCTTCACCTAGTCCTCATCTCTCTTGCCACCAACACACTTCCATTATACTGAAACTCTCCCTTTCCACATCTGGCACACCACTACTCTCCCCATCATTACAACCCTTCTGAAATCACATCTTCTCCAGGGAGTCTTTCCTGATTGGTCACTGATATCCCCACTTTATATCCCCCACAACTGCCATTTCAGCATCTGGGTCCCACCTAAACATTTGGGTACTCACCATTTGGTAATAATAAGAAGAATAATGGTATTTGTTAAGTGCTTACCATGTGCCAGGCACTATTCTAAGCTCTGGGATGGATACAAGCAAATTGGGTTGGACACAGTCCCTGTCTCATGAGGGGCTCACAGTCTTGCTCCCCGTTTTGCAGATGAGGTAATTGAGGCACAGAGAAGTTAAGTGACTTGCCCAAGGTCACACAGACGGTAAATGGCAGATCTGGGATTAGAACTCATGACCTTCTGACTCCCAGGCTCATGTTCTATCCATTAAGCTATGCTGCTTCTCTGTCTCACACACTCTATTAAGTGTACGTAACTCATGTACAAATGTTCTTTCCTACTTCCTCTTGTCTAATTGATGACAGACTTTGTTCTCCCTCACTAAGCTCCTTAAGGGCAGGGATCATATCTGCTCATTCTACTAACTCTCTCTGTCCAAGCAAAGTGCTCTACATGTTGTAGATGCTCAAAAAAATGATTGGTTGGTTGGTTAGTGGTCCATCTTCCAGAGGAGCAGGGGGAGGTGTCATTCATTCATTCATTCAATTGTATTTACTGTGTGCAGAGCACTGTACTAAGTTCTTGGAAAATGCAATTCAGCAGCAGATAGAGACAATCACTACCCAACGATGGGCTCACAGTCTAGAAGGGAGAGACAAACAACAAAACAAAACAAATAGACAGGCAACTCTACCATCAAATAGATAAATAGAACCATAGATGAATGCACATCATTAATAAAATATAGAGCTATAAATATGTACAAATTGGGCTCAGTCTGGGAAGGCCTCCTGGAGGAGGTGAGCTCTCAGTAGGACTTTGAAGAGGGAAGAGAGTTAGTTTGGTGGAGGTGAGGATGGAGGACATTCCAGGTCAGAGGTAGGACATGGGTCAGCAGTTGGCGGGACAGGCGGGAACGAGGCACAGTGAGGTTAGAGGCAGAGGAGCAGAATGTGCGGGCTGGGCTGTAGGAGGAGAGAAGGGAGGTGAGGTAGGAGGGGGCAAGGTGATGGAGAGGTTTGAAGCCAATAGTGAAGAGCCTTTGCTTCATGCGAAAGTTGATAGGCAACCATTGGAGATTTTTGAGGAGGAGAGTGACATGCCCAGAACGTTTCTGCAGAAAGATAATCCAGGCAGCAAAGTGAAGTATAGAATGAAGCGGAGTGAGACAGGAGGATGGGAGATCAGATAGGAGGCTGATGCAGTAGTCCAGTCGGGATATTATGAGAGATTGTACCAGCAAGGTAGCAGTTTGGGTGGAGAGGAGCGGGCGGATCTTGGCGACGCTATTTCAGTGGACATATGTCCTGAAAAGAGGGTTTATGAAACATTTTCATTACCTTCAAAGATATCTCTGCCTCTCTCCTAAAGCAGAGTTTTTGGGTTGTTTTCTTGATTGAAGCAGAATTTTTTGAATTTCGATTTGCAGCTCTAGTAGAAGTTGGGAGGTGGTCATGAGAAGCTGTAGTTAATTCTTTTGGAGCAGACCATGACCCATAACAATGTATTCTGATTGTCTCCTTTTCTCTTCTTTACCTGTGTGCTGAACTTCACTAGAAACCTGAACACTGTCACCCTCTCTCTTCTTGATTCCTGTCTCTGCCCTCCCAAGTGCTTCTTCCTGAACATTTCCTCCTTCCTGGAGATCTCCTTATTATCCGCCTGCATTCCCAGATTCCTAGCTGCAAACATCAGTGGGGACAGGACCATTTCTTACAAAAGTGGCATAACACAGCTGTTCTTCTTTATCCTGCCGGAGGAGAATGAGTTCTTCCTCCCGGCCGCCATGTCCAGATTTTCCAGTCAATATTAATGATTGATTAAGCACCTACCAAGTACTGGTACCTACCAGTTGTATGTAGCACGTTTGTCCCCTGTACTTCAATTTCCACATTTTGAAGGTGAGAGCAGTGATCTCAGCCCTGCTCGCACACCTAAATGTGACAGTGAAGCAAGAAACCCTTCTAGATCCCCTAGAATCAGTGTAATAGATCCATAAATTAATCAGTCAACCAATGCAATTGACTGAGTACTTACTGAATACAGTATTCTGAATTAGTTCTTGGGAGAGTACAGTAGAGGTAGTAGACATGATCCCTGGCCTTAAGGAGCTCACAGTCTAACAATTATTATTATTTATTGAACACTCTTAAACAGTTGGGATAATAATGAAGAATTAGTAATCAATCAATCAGTAGTATTTATTGAATATTTACTATGTTTAAAATAAAGTATTAAGTGCTTGGAAGAGAACAGTAGAGTAAATAATAATAATGATACTTGTGGTATTTATTAAGCGCCTACTCTGGGCCAGGCACTGTACTAAACACTGGGGTGGATACAAGCAAATTGGGTTGGTCACAGTCTCTGTCCTGCATGGGGCTCACAACTTTAATCCCCATTTAACAGCTGAGGGGACTGAGGCACAGAGAAGTGAAGTGACTTGTCCAAGGCCTTACAGCAGACAAGTGGCAGAGCCTTGATTAGAACCCATGACCTTCTGACTCCCAGATCTGTGCTCTATAAACTACACCATACTGGAGACGATGATCCATGTCCTCAAAGAGCTTAAAATCTAGCTGGGGAGACAAACAGTAAAATAAATTTCAGGTAGTGGGAAGCCACTGAATATAAAGGTATTGACATAAATTGGGGTAATGAGTAAGAAAATGATAATGATTAAAATGAAAATGATGAAGTGGCAGTTCCCTGCCCTCAACGATCTAACTTTCTTGAGAAGCAGCTTGGGGTAGGGAATGGGGCACAGGCTTGAGAGTCATGGGTTTTAATACCAGCTCCACCATTTGTTTGCTGTGTGAACTTGGGCAAGTCACTTCACTTCTCTGGGCCTCAGATCCCTCATCTGGAAAGTGGGGATTGAGACTGTGAGCCCTATGTGGGACAGGGACTGTGTCCAACCCAATTTGCTTGTATCCACCCTAGGGCTTAGTACAGTGCTTGGCACGTAGTAAGCCCTCAACAATTGTAATAATAATAATTATTATTATTAATGATAGTAATAATAATAATAATGATTTAGGAAAGGAGACAGTTCCTGATATAGATCATGGACAGTTGAGCAGCTACTGTGTACAAGAGTGGTGATTGCAACGCAGTGAGGCTCCAGTCTCTCGACTCCTCCTCCCACCTCTGCCCCTAACCCCTTTTGCCCCACAGACCGCATTGTCAGATTGCTAGCAGTTTCCACTTGTAGTCACAGAACAGAACACCTCCAGTCAACTATATTTATTGAGCATGCACTGCGTACAGAGCATGTCCTAAGCGCTTGGGAGAGTACAATATACCAATACAACAGGCACATTCCCTGACCACAATGAGCTTAATAGCCATTAAGGGGTATTAGACATTAATATAAATAAGTAAATTACAGATAGGTTGTTCAGTAAATTACAGATGTCCAAGATCTCATCATCTGTATAGGTATTAGGTATACATCTGTAATTTTATTTATTTATATTGATGCCTTTTTACTTGTGTTGATGTATGTCTCCCCCGTTAAGACTGTGAGCTTGTTATGAGCAGGGATTTTCATTCTTTATTGCTGGATTTTACATCCCCAAGCACTTAGTACCTTGCTCTGCACACAGTAAACACTCAATAAATATGATTGAATGAATGAATGAATGAATGAATGAGGACTGACCTCATTGGTCATTACGGGGAGGGGATGCCAAAGGCTATCATCTTTCATTCCCAATCTCTCACTACCCTCTCTTGCTCCCACCCTCTTTCTCTTCTGCCCCACTCCCATCCTCTAACATCCCAGCTCCCTCCCACATGTATCCTCGGCATATATGCATTGTCTTGGTTATACTGTATTGCACTGATTTCACCTGATTGGGGCAGACATTCCAATCTTTCCTATTTGTTCCGCTCCCTAGTTAATCCTTGTTTTTACTCTGGCTTCCACTCTTTAGAAATCATTTTTTATCTCCTCCATTCAACTGGAAACTATGGCAAAATAGTAGTATACTGCCTAGGACTCACGAAGCAGTCAACAGATTCCATCTGATTGATTGATGAATGGCTTAATACTTAGCACATATGCTGTTAGCACTCTGTAAGTGATCAACAAATACAATTTCATTAACTGATTGATTGCTTTGCATTCAATAGACTAAAAAGATACCGTGAGATCAAATGATTGATTGATTTGCACTCAGTAGGTGCTCAGTAAATATCAGAGGTGGACGAATGGAGTGATGGATTGACTGATTAATTCATAGACCTGGAAGTCCAATTCATATGAGGTGGAGTGGGGGTAGGGGTGTCCAAGACCTCATCATCTGCAGACACCCCTGAGCTTTTCCGATGTGTTCAAGCATTGCTGAGTATGTCACACAGTGGCCTTCCCTGAATAAGTCCTCATTTCCTCTTCTTGTAATCACTTCTGCATCGCCCTGACTTGCTTCCTTTATTCATGCCCCCCTCCAAGCCCCACAGCACTTATGTACATATCTCTAATTTTATTTATTTATATTAATGCCACTCTCCCACCTTTAGACTGTAAGCTTGCTGTGGGCAGGGAATATATCTGTTTATTGCTGTATTGTACTCTCCCAAGCGCTTAGTACAGTGCTCTGTATTCAATGAATACGGTCAAATGAAATACGATTGAATGAATGAAGTGGGACCAAGGGCTGTAGGGATATTTTCCACTTTCTGGAGAACAGCAGGAGAAGAAATACAGAAGAGCAACAGCAGCAGCTGCTACAGCAGCACCCCAGTATGGCTAGGGGTGCAATGGCCACTTTTCCACCATGGGTAGCCCAGGGACCAGGGACCACTGGGTGATGAGCGGATTGGCAAAGCCAGCCCCAGCTGCAGAAACGATCCCTTCAATATCCCCATCACTCCTCCTTCAGGGTCTTTCCTGGACTGCCTCTTTCCCACCCACTTTAAAAGTCTTTGCTCAGAGGGGATTGAGAGCCGAGTTCATTAGTGCCTTGCAATAAGCATCTCCAAGAAATGTCTCCTTTGTTATCTAAAGAGCCCTCCCCATCTGCATTGAGAAGAACTCCTAAAAGGGGATGAATTTTGTCCCTGTAAAATAAGGGCTGGGGGAAAGAGGAATAGTGTCAAATCTCCTTTCTGTGACTGGTGGAAGGCAGTTTGCTTTGTCTAGTCTCAGATATCCTGTCTTTCCTTCCCTCTAGAACAGAGTTTTCTCCATTTCCCCGGGTAGGCTGGCAAGAGGAGTGTTGCCCAGGACCCTGACTCCTCTCCCCTCTGCATAACGATGGAAGTAACAGCAGCAGAAGTAGGAGGATAAGGGAGATTCTGTCCCGCCTGGCAGGACACCACGAAAATAGGGAGAGATTTGTGCTGCCTAAATGGTATGAAATTCTTCCTGAGAACAGGGAGAGGGTCGATTCGGATTTTCAAACGAACAAACCGAATATTCAGGGTGAAAACTCTGACCAAAACCAGCAAGAGTTCCAAAAAAGTAAGTACACCTTCCTCCTTAAGTATCACAGTCCTCCCAAAATCTGATCTCTGCTGGTTTTTCTTGTCCCATATCTGACCTTTGGACAGGGAAGGAGATAGCGATAATTGGAAAGGAATCAGCTGGACTGCTATTTTTGCTGGCTGGATCAATCTCTGAGGGGTTGGGATTGGCCCATGCCTCAGGTGATCTGTTGCCCCTGGCAGCTGTCACCTTTTCACCAGGCGGATTCTGGCCTGATGCCCTGCTAGCTCAGGGGTACCTGGGGTTCTAGCCCCAGCTCTGCCTGGAGGTGAGTGACAACACTGATGAACTCCCATGTCAGGCTGCTGGGTTCAAAAATCGGGGTGAATTCCTCGATAGGTAATTTTTACTGCTGATTTCTCCCATTAGACTGTAAACTCCCCACAGGCAAGGTCTGCAGTCTATTGCTGTGCTCTCTATGCAGTAAGCACTCAATAAATACCACTGATTGACTGATTTTACATCCCTAAGAGCCTATGAGAGTGTTGTGAACAGAAAAGATGCCCAATAAATGCTAATGAAGAGTGGTTTCAGCCAGTGTGAAACCTGTAAGCACTCAACAAATACCAACATTATTAATATTATCATTATTATTATTAATAAGCACTTACTATGTGCAAACCACTGTTCTAAGCACTGGGGGAATACAAGGTAATCAAGTTGCCCCACATGGGGCTCACAGTTTTAATCTCCATTTTACAGATGAGGTAATTGAGGCACAGAGAAGTTAAGTGACTTGCCCAAAGTCACAAAGCTGGTAAGCGGCAGAGCCGGGGTTCAAACCCATGACCTGTGACTCCCAAGCCCAGGCTCTTTACACTGAGCCATGCTGCTTATGCCCTCTCTCATCCTGCTACACCCCAGCTTTCACTCTTTGCTTATTCAAAGTTTACTTAATCAGTATGACTCATTCTCAATCATCGCCGACCCCTTGCTCCACATTTTTTCTCCTGCCTTGAATTCTCTCACATTTCACATATGCCAGACAACGGTTCTCTTTCTTATAAGCCCTTCTGCAATCCCTCTTTCTCCAGGAGTTCTTCCCCACATAATTTTTCTTTTACCCAGGTTTCCTCCTCAACTACCTCCTCAGCACTTACGCACTCTTTACTACACATGGAACATCTGTTCCTCTCAATTTAACTTCTCCCAATTAATCTCCCAATATCTTAACCCATGAGCCAACTCTATCACAAATGACCTTAATTAAACCCATGTTCTGCACTCGTGTATTTATCTTTATTCAACTGGAAATTCAATTATTTAATCTGACCTCTCTGGTTGTAAATCATATCATCATCGTCATCATCATCATCATCACTGTTGCATTTGTTAATCACTTATTAGGAGCTAAACACTGTACTAAGTGCTGGGGTAGGTAAAAGATCATCGAGTTAGATATAGGCCCTGTTCCACATGGATCTAACAATCTAAGCTGGAGGGAGAAATGAATCTCCATTTTAAAGTTGAAGAAACTGATGCAAAGAGAAATTAAGTTATTTGCCCAAGCTCACAAGGCAGGCAAGTGGAAGAGATGGAATTAGAACCCAGGTCCTCTGACTCCTTGGCCCGTGCTTTTTCCACTAGACCATGCTATTTTTCCTTCTCAAGCCTTCTTTCCTTGTATAAGATACTTGAGGGTGGGAAATTGGTCTATTGATTCTATTGTACTCTCTCAAGAATTTAGTACCTCTCATTAACCACTTGGTAAATACCATTGATTGATTTATTGGGCAAGAAATAATACAGTTATCTGAACCCAGGAGGTATTCATAACTGGTACTTGTACAATATGTACTCTTCTATTCAAGCCCTTACTTGCCCATAAATCTATCTTCCTATTTTATCTGTAATTCATTTTCTGTCTCTTTACCCATTAGACTGCAAGCTCCTTGAGGGCCAGTTCCATGCCTTCTACCTCTATCAGTTTTTTTCTCAGGGTTTAGGATGGAGGTCTTAACACAGTAAATGCTACTGATGGATCAAACTTGTGTGTTTCTCTACTGGGAAGGGTTGGGGAAAGAACTGGTGGCTGTGAATCCCAGAGGGCGATTCCTGGATGGGACCAGTGCTGATATTAGCAGCTGGAGGTGTAAATAGCTAAAGCCAAAATCCAGCTAAAGCATCCTGTTTTAGGGTGGGACAGCACGGGGCAGGTGGATGACCCTCTCCCCTTCCTAAGGCTAAGGATGAGGTAACTGTCCTTCCCCATGGAAAAACTCAGCCAGAGTCTCCAGGTGGGTCCCTGCATTCTCCACTTCATCGCTGGGCATTGAACCCCTGGCCCTGCCCTCCGAGATCTCCCCACCCAGCCCCATTCTCCACGGGCTCCTGTCTCCACTGGCTACTACCACGGATATTGGTGTAAACTCATTACTGCTCCTGAGCACTGCTCCCCGAACGGTTCATGGAGCTCATTGCAAACAGAGCCAATAAAACCAGTCTGACTACTGCCACTCCGGCCTAAAAAGTCATCCACCTCCCCACTCAGAGAACCAGGTCTGTGGCTGTGGCTGTTGGAATCCAGGCCATGAGGAACCTGAAACTTCTTCTCTGGCCACCATCCCCTATTGCTCTTGTCTTATTTGTCATTGCCCTTATTTTTCCGTAGCCAGTCTTCGGCCCAAGTATGTGTAGATGGGGAAGCTTCCAGAAACCTTGTTTATTTCTTCCCGAGGTACTTTTCCCAGTGGTTAGTGCAGTGCTAGGCCCCATTGCCATGCCTTACTCTGGTACTGGAGGAGAGAGGGGAGCATCTCGTTGTGCTCTCTGAGAGCTTTTCCCTCTCCCCAAGGGTCTGGAGCACGGAAAGGTCTGCTGGGTTCTGAATCTGATCTGGTCTCAGAAGTGTGGTGGGGACAAAGGGAGATGAGCTTACCTTTGACTCACCTGGGGCGGGCACTCATTCATTCATTCAATAGTATTTATTGAGAGCTTACTATGTGCAGAGCACTGTACTAAGCGCTTGGAATGAACAATTCGGCAACAGATAGAGACGATCCCTGCCCATTGATGGGCTTACAATCTAATCGGGGGAAAACAATGTTGGTATTTGTTAGCACTTACTATGTGCAGAGCACTGTTCTAAGCGCTGGGGTAGATTACAGGGTAATCAGATTGTCCCACATGAGGCTCACAGTTAATCCCCATTTTACAGATGAGGTAAGTGAGGCACAGAGAAGGTAAGTGACTTGCCCACAGTCACACAGCTGAGAAGTGGCAGATCTGGGATTCGAACCCAAGACCTCTGACTCCCAAGCCCGGGTTCTTTCCACTGAGCCACGCTGCACTCTGAGAGAGGGTCTGCTTGTCGAGGAGTCACAGGGAGGAGGCTGTCGGGAGGTGGAGAGACTAGGGTGTGAAGAAGTTGGGCAGTGCTCCCTGGTCCCGATCCTCTCCTCCTCTGGTGAAGCACCAACACACCGGTTTTGAGGGGGACCGAGCATGGCCTTCCCAGTTCATTTTCTGAGGGTCATCTTCAGGGACCTGATCATAGAGAAAGTAAGTCTGTCCTTCCTCTCCTCCCTGCTCCTTTTCCTTGCATCATTCTCCTCCCCCCGTCCCCTCCCCCCGCCCCTGAAATATGTTATGTTGGTATTTGTTAAGCGCTTACTATGTGCCGAGCACTGTTCTAAGCGCTGGGGTAGACACAGGGGAATCAGGCTGTCCCACGTGGGGCTCACAGTCTTAATCCCCATTTTACAGATGAGGGAACTGAGGCACAGAGAAGTTAAGTGACTTGCCCACAGTCACACAGCCGACAAGTGGCAGAGCTGGGATTCGAACTGGGATTCGAACTCATGAGCCCTGACTCCAAAGCCCGTGCTCTTTCCACTGAGCCACGCTGTTTTCTCTGAAAGTGTATGTAGAGCTCATGGGGGCTGACTTGTGAGGTCTCCTCTGCTCTGAAACCCTCACATGAGTTTGATCCATTAGTTAGGATGATAGTGGACATGAATCATCATTATTATTTTCCTCTTCATTATTATTTTTTATTCAGTGGCTGTTGTTGTTATTGTTGTTGTTCTGGCATTTATTAAGTGCTTTCGAGTAGTTGTCCAGTCACGTCAGTCATCAGTTCTTGCCTTTGGTGGGGCTCTCTTTATTCTGCAGAAGGAGGCAGAGTGAACTAATGAAAAGAGCTTGATCCTGGGAGACTGGAACCCTGGTTTCTAGTCCCAACTCTCCCTCTGGCTGATCCTGGGCAAACACTTCACCATTCGGAGACTCTGCTTCCTCCTCTATAAGTTCAGTATAAGATTGACTGTAAGCGCCCTAAGGGGCAGAAATCGTGCTAAGCACTTCAAGCAGTGCTTAGCAAATAGTGTGTTAATGCTGTAACTGATTCATAAATTACCTAGGATAATTGATGAACGGTGTATAACGGCCGCCCAATAGGAAAGGACACCACAGAAGTGGAGAAAAAGAGGGATATGACCAGGAGGAAAAGGAGGAGGAGGAGGAAGATGGGATAAAGAATAGAGAAGAAGGGAGGAAGTGGAAGATGAGGCATAATGAGAGGAAAATGGCAAAAGGGATGAGAATGAGAAGAAAAGAAGATGAGGAACAGCATGAGGAGAAGGTGGAAGGGGAAAAGGAGGTAAAAGCATAATGAGGGGAGGAAGAGGAGGAGAAAGAGGAGGAGGAAGGTGGAGGAGGGAGATAATGGTAGGTAGTGGACTACATCTCTGACCCCGCTTCCCTAGAGGCACAGCCCCTCAGGCTGAATAAATCAGGGCCGCTGAAAGTGACGACCAGATCCTGGTAGAAGCAGACAGTAGAAAGAGCGAGAAATTAAATCGAGAAGTGGGAGCCGGAGAGAACCAGGCTTCCAGAGGAACCAGAAGCTTTCAGCAGATGGTGAGCTGACTTGTACCGTGGGCATGGAAAGGGCAAGGGGTGGAGAGCTGAACATGAAGACAGAGGTCAAACGGGTGCCCAAGAGACTCCAGTGGATTGGCAGGAGTGAAACTAGGGTCATTTTCCTACCAAACCCCTTCTGACCACAGTATGCAACTTTGGGTAGTGTGGCAACCGGAGCCTGAATCACTGACCGTCCAGGAGAGGGGGAATCACTCATTGGTTGGTCCATAGGCTCTTCTCCCCGTCTTAGGGTGTACCTGCACCTGCATTCAGCTACCCATCTCTCTTGTTGCTCCTGCAAGTTCCGCTGACCCCAAAAACCAAGCAACCAAGGGAAATAGCACGGGGGTGACAGTTCATCCTCGTGGGTCTCACCAGTGACCTCCAACTGCAGGCTCTGCTCTTCCTCATCCTCTCCCTCACCTGCACATGAAGTGTCACCAGGAATCTGACCATCATCACCCTCACCTTGCTGGACTCCCACCTCCACACTCTTTTCCTCTGCAGAAGAAGAGAAGCAGCGTGGCAAAGTGGAAAGAGCATGGGCTTTGGAGTCAGGGCTCGTGAGTTCAAATCCCAGCTCTGCCACTTGTCAGCTGTGTGACTGTGGGCAAGTCACTTAACTTCTCTGTGCCTCAGTTCCCTCATCTGTAAAATGGGGATTAAGACTGTGAGCCCCACGTGGGACAACCTGATTCCCCTTTGTCTACCCCAGCGCTTAGAACAGTGCTCTGCACATAGTAAGCGCTTAACAAAATACCAACACACTCCCCTGTACTTCTTCTTGTGCAGCTTCTCCTTCTGGAGATCGCCTTCACACCCTCCTGCATTTCCAGATTCCTGGTCACCGTAGTCACCGGAGACAGACCCATTTCCTTTTCCAACTGCTGCTTCTTCCAGCTGTTCTTCTTCATCCTCCTGGGGGTGACAGAGTTCTTCCTCCTGGCCGCCACGTCCTACGACCGCTACGTCCCACGACAGTCATGCATTGGGGCGTCTGCACCCTGCTGGTCCTCAGCTCTTTTCTCTTCAGTTATCTGTTCATGTTCCCACCGGTTGTGATGAGCTCCCGGCTAGACTTCTGCAACTCCAACATCCTCAAACACTTCATCTGTGATTCTTCCTCAGTGATGCGGCTCTCGTGCACAGACACACGCTTATGGCTTTCCTCTTGTCCTTGGGGGTACTCCTCGTTACCTTGGTGCTAATGACTGCATCCTACACAGCCACTGTCTGTGTCATCCGCTCAGCAGAGGAGAAAGGCCTTTTCCACCTGCTACTCCCACATGGTCATGGTCTCCATCACATATGGCAGTTGCATCTTTGCATACATCAAACTGTCCGCCACGGACAGGGTGGAACTGATCAAGAGGGTGGCGGTGCTCAACACTTCCGTTGCCCCCATGCTGAACCCCTTCATTTACACTCTGCTGAACGAGCAGGTCAAGCAGGCTTTCAGGGCTCTGGTGCACTAGATTGGGTTTTCCTCCAGGAAGTGCGGGTTGATCTGTGATAAAATACCCCAGGTAAATCTGCAGGAGTTGCAAAAGATCGACAACAGCTATGTGGCTCCTCTACATTAGCCTAATGATTAATCTGCTGCTCGACAAACAGGACATGGCAATTCTCTCTCCATCCCTCTCTGCACCCCCGCACCCACCCTCCTGGAAATCTCTCCCCTGGCCAGGTGCCCCTGCTACCTCAGCCCTCCTCCTTTGTACACTCAGAGGAGAGTTTAGCCTTTTCTTCTGCATAATTAGATCATTCTGAGGTTGACGCAACGGGTCGGTGTCGAAACCAATGACCAACCCCAGGTGCAAAGTGTTTTTTTCCAAATATTCCTCCATGTCTGAGCTAAATTACTGTATCCAACCTGATTAACTTTTACCTACCCCAGCGCTTAGAGCAGTGCTTGGCACATAATAAACACTTAATAAGTACCATAGTTATTATTATTCTTATTGTTATTAGTAGTTCTTGCTCCTGTAGCAGTGAGGTCACTGGTCTTCAAGGGGAGGGTAAACCAAAGGTTCACCACCTCTCAATCACATCCTCTCTCTCCCATCTCCTACTCCCCCCCTCATCTCCACCCTCCCAGCTCCCCCTCTCTTTCCCACCCTCTAACATCCATCCTCAGCATTTACATATATCAGTAAATTAAGTTGTAATTTTAGTGATTTAAGATGGTTTGGGCTGACGTTTCCATCTGTACCATTTGTTCTGTTCCTTATCTGATCCTTGTTTTTACTAATCCCGTCTTTCCCCCCATTCCATTTGAAACATGAGGATGGCAGAAACCATGTGTCCTTCCCCACTTGTCTTCTCCCAAGCACTCCTTACAGTGCCTTAGATTTAGAAGGCTGTCTATAAATTCCATGTGACTGATGGATAGATTGATTAACACTTAGTAAGCATGGCCTACTGGAAAGTACAGGATGTGGGACTCTGAGGACTTTGGCTTTAATCCCAGCTCTGACACTTGTAGACTGTGTGACGTTGGGTAAATCACTAAATTTCTCTATGCCTTTTACCTCACCTGCAAAATGGGGATTAAGACTGTGAGTCCTATGTGGGGCTGATTAGTCTGAATGTACTTGAGTACTTAGTATAGTGCCTATCACCTAATAAGTGCTTCACAAATACCATTAAAAACATTTTTCAAAATGCTATCAGATTGATAGATGGATTGCTTTACATTCCTTAGCTGTTCAATAACACTATTGATTGACTAATGGAGTGACTGATTGACTTGACTGATTGATTGAATAAATGATAGGCCCAGCATCCCATTTAGTATTGGGGGAGAGGAGTATTTCCATTCAAGAGCAGAGGTCCTAAAAGGAGGGTGAGCTTTCGGGTGGCCCACAAGAAGCATGGGACTCAGGGAAATACTACTAAATGCCTGGCTAAGGGAAGCTGATCTGCCATCCTTGTTCCAGAAAATACCAAGTAGAGAGGCAGATCCCAGCTCACTCCTGGAGGTCCTAGGTGGAGGGGCCTAGTTTTATTGATTGACTGCTTGGCCAGCCCATGACCCGGACTCCCACAAGAAGGGACAGTTCACGGCCCCCACAGGGACTCGACCACACCCGGAGCCGAGGGTCAGTCTGTGTTCCCGTGAGAAATATATGTGACCACGTGAGCTGCAGCCAAGGGACAGGACACTGGTAACCTCCAAGGTGACTCTCCAACGAGGCTCTGGTCATCCTGAGCTCCCAAAAAACTGAATAAAAGTGTCAGCTACCACCTCCATCCCACAACCATCAAGTGGGTATTCTGGGAAGGAATCGACCTGGGGAAGTCGCTAAAGGGGAGGAGGAGGGGTGTGTCTGAATCTCTCTATCGGGTGCCCTGTCCTTGCCTGGACCTGATTGAAAGAAGGCCTGGGGCCCTCCGTGCAAAATGAAGTGGAGTAGCAGAGTGTCAGAGGAACTGAGTGCCAGAAATTCAGTCCCGAAACTGTCGAGCGACGGCTTCCATGGGAAGCAGGAGATAGAGCTAGAGCTGCTTTGGTTCGAATCTTCCCCATTTTGGACCAGGACTCCCCAGATATGATCATAGCCACAGGTACCTCCCGGGTCCCCTCCTACACAGGGAAGATAGAAAGGGGATCCCACTTCTTTTCCACTTGATGGACAGAGATGCCAGGGCTTCTTTCTGTTTCCTTCTCAAATAAGAGGAAAGAGCACAGAGGTTAAGGAAGGGAGAGCTAAGGAGGGAAAATAGACCTAGAGCCTTCGAAGGGAGAGCTTCGTTCCAGTATAGGTAGTAGGCAATGGAGGACCCATACAGGAAGGGAGAGGGGAAGGGAAGGAGAGAGGGACTGAAGGATGCTATCTGTCCCAGAGAGTTGTTATGAAGAGTACACCATCATTATGATTATTAACACAGATTCAATCTTTAGCCCCTAGTCAAGGACCTTATCCCACACCTTCCCAAGAAGTCTCAGCACACAGCAGACCGACCAGGTACCAAGAGCGGACCGCTTACATGGCCGGGGTTTCAACACATCCTTTCATTTTCATGAGCTTGCCCTGAGTTCTGTTAGCACAGGAAGAGAGGCAGGACCCTGGAGATCCATGAATAGATGGTAAGGTTTTTGAAGGCAGGGATTATGTCTATAATTTTATGGTGCATTCTTATTTTGTGCCAAGCACTGTTCTAAGCACTGAGATAGATACAAAATAATCAGAATGGACACAGTCCCTGTCCCACATAGGGAACAGTAAGAAGGAGGGAGATATTAATCCTCATTTTTATATTTGTTAAGCATTTACTCTGTGTCCAACACTGTTCCAAGTGCTGGGGTAGATACAAAATAATCAGGTTGGACCCAATCCTTGTCCTGAATAGGGTTCACAGTCTATGTAGGAGGGAGAACAAGAGACCCAATGCTCAGAGAAGTTATGGTCATGTAGCAGGCAAGTGGCAGACTTGAGATTAGAACCCAGGTTCTCTGACTTCCAAGTCCGTGTTCTTTTCTACTAGACCACTATGCTTCCCAGATATTGATTCAAGATATACCATTAATGGACTAATTGAGAGTAGATTCCATCCCCAAAAGAGACTCAACTGCCTTGGGCCTAACCACCATTTGCATAAAAGAGATCTCCATTGCTCCACCTCACCTGCTCTCATCTTGATCACCTGGACAGGGGATTGATGGATTGGAATGACTGCAGCTGTGTCCCACCCCAAATCTGCAGCCCCAATCTGGGTATTAAAGTTTCACAGCCAAAGCCAACAAAACAACCTCAAGCCATTTGTGTCTCCTGATTTACGCTTGGGGAGACTTTCATAGTCTCCCGTGGGCCCATCGGGAACTGCAGAGTATAAAACCCCACTCTTGCTCTTGCAGTAGCTAGAGAAGCCCATCTTCTGAACCAGGGGACCAGATTGTCTCTGCTGCTGTGAACAGAGAAAACTGGATGCCTTCTTTTCCTCCTGCTTCCTAGAGGAGGCGGAAACATTGACCTCAGTGAGAGTGGATGGGGTCACATGTCCAGTGGTGATGGGAGGGTGAGGAAGGGAATAGGGTCTGAGCAGGTGCCCGTCAGCATGGAGCAGCAGAACAGGTGGGAAATTCCATACAGACCTGTCACTATCTCAGCACCACTACCCGAACCCAAGTCCATGACAGGCGTTTGGGGTGACCCCCCAGAATCAGGGCGAAGTCCTCAGGAAGCGAGGATCTCTCAGGGTCGCATTGGTCCTTTCCTTTTCCATTGTGGATTTCAAAGCCTCAATCCGTGGATGACTGCATCCACCTTCCCTCCAACACTGGATTCGTGGAGTCTGAGACCCTGTCCTGGAACCTCCGTTCAGAACTGGTAATTATCAGAAAATCAATCAAGCAATCTATCAGTGGTATTTATTGAGGGATAACTGAGTGCACAGCACTTTACTAACCTTTGGGAGAGTACAAAAGAGTTGGTAGACATGTTCTCTAACTACAAGAATCTAATAGAATGAAGGGAGAAAGAGACATAAATATAAATCCATACGTAAATGACAGATATGTACTTAAGTAAGTAGTACTGAAGCTGGGGTGAATAGCAAGTGCTTAAAAGATTAAGATTCAAGTGTATAAGTGATGCAGAAGGGAGAGGGTGCTTGAGAAAAGAGGGCTTAATAGGGAAAGACCTCTGGGAGAAACAAATGCACGTGCATACACACACACACACACACCAGAACTTTGTCCCCAGTTTGCCCTTTGTTATCCTTACTGACCAAAGCAGGATCCCTTTAATCCAGGGAGGCTCCCTGGTGGCTGGTAGTCTCTGAGCTCCCCACTAGCTTCCTATGTCCACATCCTCTAATCTTCAGAAGCAGTGTTGCCTACCGAAAAAGGATAGCTGGGGATTCAGAATACCTGGGTTCTAATCCTGGCTCCCCCATTTACCTGCTTTGTAACCTTGGTCCAGTCACTTAAATTCTCTGTGTTAGTTCCCTCATTTGGAAACTGGAAATTCAATACTTGTTCTCCCTTCTACTTAGACTGTGAGTTATATTTGGGACCTAATTATCATCTTTCTACCACCAGTGCTCTTTAAAGTGCTTGGCACATCGTTAGGGTGGCACTTCCTCTCTTCCCACCCTATTTTGCATCGCCCTAACTAGCTCCCTATATTCAGCACCAAAACCCCATCCCCACCACCACCCGACCCACAGCACCTATGTACATATCCGTAATTCATTTATTTATATTTATGTCTGTCTCCCCTTCTAGATTGTAAGGTCACTGTGGACTGGGAATGTGTCTGTTATATTGTTGTGTTGTACTCTACCAAGGGCTTGGTACAGAGCCCTGCACACAGTAAGAGCTCAGTGAGAAGCAGCATGGCTCAGTGGAAAGAGCATGGGCTTTGGAGTCAGAGATCATGGGTTCAAACCCCGGCTCTGCCACTTGTCAGCTGTGTGACTGTGGGCAAGTCGCTTAACTTCTCTGTGCCTCAGTTACCTCATCTGTAAAATGGGGATGAAGACTGTGAGCCCCACGTGGGACAACCTGTTTCCCCTGTGTCTACCCCAGCGCTTAGAACAGTGCTCTGCACATAGTAAGCTCTTAACAAATACCAACATTATTATTACATACGACTGATGGATTGACAAACACCACAGTTGTCACTCAGGACAGACATTCCGGACTTGTCTCCTGAGTGTCTTCTCCTTTTTCTGGCAGCATGTCCAGGGCATGGCTGGGCTATGAACTCCTTAATGCTCAGTGGGTCCTATGCTCACAGTCCCAAACTCCCTTCCTTCCTCAAGGCTCCTGATGAACTCAGTTCCCCATATATTGGCAGTGGATAAATTGGATGCAATGAAACCTTTACATTCATGGATCGTTCAAAAGGCATTTTTCCCCCCACTCACATATACACAAGGCATTTACACATCCATGCCCCAGCGGGCAGTCTGCACCCATTCTCAACAGTCATTCATTCATTCATTCATTCAATAGTATTTATTGAGCGCTTACTATGTGCAGAGCACTGTACTAAGCGCTTGGGATGAACAGGTCAGCAACAGATAGAGACAGTCCCTGCCGTTTGACGGGCTTACAGTCTAATCGGGGGAGACGGACAGACAAGAACAATGGCACTAAACAGCGTCAAGGGGAAGAACATCTCGTAAAAACAATGGCAACTAAATAGAATCAAGGCGATGTACAATTCATTAACAAAATAAATAGGGTAACGAAAATATATACAGTTGAGCGGACAAGTACAGTGCTGTGGGGATGGGAAGGGAGAGGTGGAGGAGCAGAGGGAAAAGGGGAAAGTGAGGCTTTAGCTGCGGAGAGGTAAAGGGGGGATGGCAGAGGGAGTAGAGGGGGAAGAGGAGCTCAGTCTGGGAACGCCTCTTGGAGGAGGTGATTTTTAAGTAAGGTTTTGAAGAGGGAAAGAGAATCAGTTTGGCGGAGGTGAGGAGGGAGGGCGTTCCAGGACCGCGGGAGGACGTGACCCAGGGGTCGACGGCGGGATGGGCGAGACCGAGGGACGGTGAGGAGGTGGGCGGCAGAGGAGCGGAGCGTGCGGGGTGGGCGGTAGAAAGAGAGAAGGGAGGAGAGGTAGGAAGGGGCGAGGTGATGGAGAGCCTTGAAGCCTAGAGTGAGGAGTTTTTGTTTGGAGCGGAGGTCGATAGGCAACCACTGGAGTTGTTTAAGAAGGGGAGTGACATGCCCAGATCGTTTCTGCGGGAAGATGAGCCGGGCAGCGGAGTGAAGAATAGACCGGAGCGGGGCGAGAGAGGAGGAAGGGAGGTCAGAGAGAAGGCTGACACAGTAGTCTAGCCGGGATATAACGAGAGCCCGTAATAGTAAGGTAGCCGTTTGGTTGGAGAGGAAAGGGCGGATCTTGGCGATATTGTAGAGGTGAAACCGGCAGGTCTCGGTAACGGATAGGATGTGCGGGGTGAACGAGAGGGACGAGTCAAGGATGACACCGAGATTGCGGGCCTGCGGGACGGGAAGGATGGTCGTGCCATCCACGGTGATAGAGAAGTCTGGGAGCGGACCGGGTTTGGGAGGGAAGATGAGGAGCTCAGTCTTGCTCACGTTGAGTTTTAGGTGGCGGGCCGACATCCAGGTGGAGACGTCCCGGAGGCAGGAGGAGATGCGAGCCTGAAGGGAGGGGGAAAGGACAGGGGCGGAGATGTAGATCTGCGTGTCATCTGCGTAGAGATGGTAGTCAAAGCCGTGAGAGCGGATGAGTTCACCGAGGGAGTGAGTGTAAATGGAGAACAGAAGAGGGCCAAGAACTGACCCTTGAGGAACTCCAACAGTTAAAGGATGGGAGGGGGAGGAGGCTCCAGCGTAGGAGACCGAGAATGATCGGCCAGAGAGGTAAGAGGAGAACCAGGAGAGGACAGAGTCCGTGAAGCCAAGGTGAGATAAGGTATGGAGGAGGAGGGGATGGTCGACAGTGTCAAAGGCAGCAGAGAGGTCAAGGAGGATCATTCATTCAATAGTATTTATTGAGCGCTTACTATGTGCAGAGCACTGTACTAAGCGCTTGGGATGAACAAGTCGGCAACAGATAGAGACAGTCCCTGCCGTTTGACAGGCTGACAGTCTAATCGGGGGAGATGGACAGACAAGAACAATGGCAATAAATAGAGTCAAGGGGAAGAACATCTCGTAAAAACAATGGCAACTAAATAGAATCAAGGCGATGTACAATTCATTAACAAAATAAATAGGGTAATGAAAATATATACAGTTGAGCGGACGAGTACAGTGCTGTAGGATGGGAAGGGAGAGGTGGAGGAGCAGAGGGAAAAGGGGAAAAGAGGGTTTAGCTGCAGAGAGGTAAAGGGGGGGTGGCAGAGGGAGTAGAGGGAGAAGAGGAGCTCAATCTGGGAAGGCCTCTTGGAGGAGGTGAGTTTTAAGTAGGGTTTTGAAGAGGGAAAGAGAATCAGTTTGGCGGAGGTGAAGAGGGAGGGCGTTCCAGGAGCGCGGGAGGACGTGGCCCAGGGGTCGACAGAGGGATAGGCGAGACCGAGGAACGGTGAGGAGGTGGGCGGCAGAGGAGCGGAGCGTGCGGGGTGGGTGGTAGAAAGAGAGAAAGGAGGAGAGGTAGGAAGGGGCAAGGTGATGTAGAGCCTTGAAGCCTAGAGTGAGGAGTTTTTGTTTGGAGCGGAGGTTGATAGGCAACCACTGGAGTTGTTTAAGAAGGGGAGTGACATGCCCAGTCGTGTATACATGCTATTCAAGTTCTTATTTTGACCACACTACTGGAAAGAAGTTGACGTTTGCCTGCCCATGAGAACGAAAGCTCCATATGGTTACAATATTTGCCACACGCTTGTGTGTACTTTCATGAGTGATTAGAGCTGTACCCTGCTCCCAGTGGGTGCTCAGTAAATATAATCTTCATTCCAAATATTATCTCTATTTTGACCTTCATGCAGGTTCTGGATGCTGAAGCCTAAGATTCCCTGCTAGGACCATCATTCTTCCGTTGTCCCACGAGGGGGTGTCAGTCATCAACCCCTGAAGTCACCTCAAGGAATGGGTCCTGACTCGGCCACGCCCAAGATCTCATGCACCCGCCCTGGAGTGGAGGACCCGACCTATTTAGTCTTGAGGGAGAGGAGAAACAGCCCTCCATTATGTCAGACTGATGGTCCTCTTGGCGTTATCCAACAAGAGTCACCGGTCAACCATGAGGAACCACACGCCAGTGACTGACTTCATCCTCCTGGGGTTCACGGACGACCCAGATTTACAGGCGGTGATTCTCCTCTACATGTCTATCAATTATGTACTGAGTGTCACTGGCAACATGACCATCGTCATCCTCACCCTGTTGGAGTCCCGCCTCCGCACCCCCATGTACTTCTTCCTGCGCTGCTTCTCCTTCCTGGAGATCTGCTTCACGTCCACCTGCATTCCCAGATTCCTGGCCACCATCATCACAGGGGACAGGACCATTTCCTACAACTGTTGCATAACCCAGCTATTCTTCTTTATCCTGCTGGGGGCAACCGAATTCTTCCTCCTGGCCGCCATGTCTTATGACCGCTATGTCGCCATTTGCTGGCCACTGCACTACACAACTGTCATGAGCCAGAGAGTATGTATTCTGTTGGTCCTTTGCTCCTGTCTGACCGGATTCCTAGTCATCTTTCCTCCGGTCATCCTGGGTCTCCAACTGGACTTCTGTGGCTCCGTAGCCATTGACCACTTCTTCTGTTATGTCTCCCCTCTGCTCCTGCTCTCATGCTCGGACACCTGGTTCCTGGAGCTGATGGCTCTTGTCTTGGCCGTGGGGACTCTCCTGCTTACCCTGGCATTAGTGACCACGTCCTACATGGCCATCGTCTGTGCCATCCTGAGACTGCCCTCCACACAGCAGAGGAGAAAGGCCTTTTCCACCTGCTCCTCCCATATAGTCGTGGTCTCCATCACCTACGGCAGCTGCATCTTTATGTATATCAAGCTAACTGCCAAGGAAAGGGTGGAACTGACCAAGGGGGTGGCGGTTCTCTACACATCCGTGGCCCCCATGCTGAACCCCTTCATCTACACCCTGCGGAACCAGCAGGTCAAGCAGGCCTTCTGGGGCATAGTGCACCAGGTTGGATTTCCCTCCAGGAGGTGAGGACCTCTTGGCAACAAAATCCAGCAGGAAAATGTGCAGGAGTCACGGAGGCTCAACCACAGAGACTCGGTGCCTGTAAAATTAAAAAACAAATACATATTTTATGGTATTTGTTAAGCTCTTACTGTGTGCCAAGCACTGTTCTAAGTGCTGGGGTAGATACAAAGTAAGCAGATTTTCCTACATGGGGCTCATAGTCTTAATTCCCATATTACAGATGAGGTAACTGAGGCAGAGAGAAGTTAAATAGCTTGCTCAAGGTCCCCCAACAGACAAGTGGTGGATCCAGGATTAGAACCCAAGTCCTGTGACTCCCAACCCCGTGATCTTTCCACTAAGCCATGCTGCTTCCCCATTCATTAGCCTAAAGCTTTATCTGTTGCCTAACAAACAGGAGCTAATGGTGTCCCATCCCTCTGTGCGCCCTTATACCCCCGCTTCTGGAAATCTCTCCCCTGGCCACGTCCATCTGTTCCCTCGTCCCTTTCCCCTCTTCCACTCAGGGATGAGTCAAGTGTTTTCACCCTGAGTGATAGAGATGTTCCGAGGCTTGCTCAGCGAGGCTGGCCGAAGCTAATAGAAATCCCCAGGTGCAATGTGTTTTTTGCAAGTCTCCTTCTGTTTCCCAGCTAAGTGAGGACCTGCAGCTGGAAGAGTAACATCAGTGGTCATTATGGCGAAGGGAAGCCAAAGGTTCACCATCTTTTACTCCCATCCTCTCACTCTCCTATCTCACTCCCAACCTCTCCCTCTCCCTCTCAGATATAAACTCAGCATATTTGCATATGTCTCTGTTATACTGTAATTGCACTGATTTCATCTGATTTGGTCAGACATTCTAATCTGTCCTATCTGCTCTGCTCACTAGCTGATCCCTGTTTTTACTCTGGCTCCCCACTCTTTGGAAATCATCTCTATCTCTGTCCTCCATTCCACTGGAAACTACTGGATGTCAGAAACCATGTGAGTTTCAGTTGTCCTTGCCCAAGCACTTAACACAGTGCCTAAGACTTAGGCCAGCCCATGACAGGTCAGGTCGGCCGCAGTGACTTGGCCAGAACTGGAGCCGAGGGTCAGTCTATGTCTGCGTGGCAAGAGCATAATAATAATAATCATATTTGTTAAGCTCTTACTAAGTGCCAAGCACTGTTCTAAGCACTGGAGTAGTGGGGCTCACAGTCTTAATCCCCATTTTACAGATGAGGTTACTCAGGCAAAGAGAAGTTAAGTGGCTTGCCCAAGGTCACCCAGCAGAGGAGTGGTGGAGGCAGGCTTAGAACCCACGTCCTCTGACTCCCAAGCCTGTGCTTTTTCCATTAAGCCACGCTGCTTCTCATGGTGCCACGTAAGATATATATATTTTCATGTCACGGGAGCTGCATTCGATGGACTAGACACTGGAAACAGTGTTTCTGGTCACCCTGAGGTCCTGGCAGGCAGAATATAGCTCCTAATCAGGCATGTGCAATCCCACACCTTCCCAGGAGGTCTCATTACATGGCTGCCTGTCCAGGTCCTTGGGTGGGGTTTTAACACATACTTCATTTTCGTGAACCCACCCCGAGCTGACATACCCAGTTTCCCTTTGGCCCTGCAGAAGATGGTTCCCCCATCACGAACCGTCATTAGTCCCCCTAAAAGTAGACCAGTTCCTTGGCTTCTCAATGATAGTTGAGCAAGAACTTGGTATCCCTCAGTCTCCACTGGTACCCGTTCACCATCTTAGTCTCTTTTCTTACAGTTAATCAGTAAGTCAATCAATCAACCATATTTATTGAGCACTTACTGTGTGCAGAGCACTTTACTAGGTGGTTGGAGAGTAGGTAGATGTGGTCACTGCCCACAACGAGCTTACAGCCTAGAAGAGAAGACAGACATTCATATAAATGGATAAATTACGTATATGTACATAAGTGCTGTGGGGCTGAGAAGGAGAATAAAAGAGTGCAAATACAAGTGCAAGAATGAAGCTGAAACGAGAGGGAGAAGAGGAAATGAGGGCTGAGGGAGGAAAGTCCCCTTGTAGGAGATGTGCCTTCACTAAGACTTTGAAGGTGGTTGAGGGGAGAGAAGTGGACGATTATCTATCAGATACGAAGAGGGAGGGCGTTCCAGGCCAGGGGCAGGACGTGGGCAAGAGGTCTGCAGTAGTTGATCTCCACCTCGTGGCCCAATTTGCCATGTTACAGCCCGAAATTCCAACGTGTTAAGGAAACATGGGACGCTATGGTCAATCCTAAAATGCTATGGCATGGGGTTTAGAGTTATCCTGTAATGGCAGTGACTCCTGAAGTCAGGGGCTGGATCTGGGAGATATGCCATAGCGCCTAGGAGTAGGGGATTGTGTGTGTGAAAGGGGCTGCGGTTCTGGGCAGCTGGAGCCGGTCCAACAGTGGAATCTGGACCTGGGACAAGGGTCGTGGGGACCGGGGGGAGGCCTCCTGAACACACTTAGCAAGGCGTAGACCAGGGAGGCATTTCGAAGCACATCAAGTCAAGCCCTCTGGGGGTGCTGCTGACAAGAAGGAAGAGTGGGAGGGGAGAGGCAGCGAGATGTCCACAGCAGTGGCAGCTTGGATCCCCCTCTCCTTGCAGCGGGTTCCACACTGCAGACCGCAGGAGTGACAGTGAGGCTCTGATTTCCTTCACCACATGGCAGATGACCAGAACCTGGACACATACTCAATCCGGGTATTAAACATTAGCTGCCAGAGATACCAAAGCATCTTCCATTCATTAGTGTCTCCTGACTCACCCCTGGGGAGACTTGCATTGTTCTCACAATTGGTCGCTGTGTGCCCTTTGGGAACGAAAGAAAATAAAACCCTCACTCTTGCTCCTGCAGTTGTTAAGAGAAGTCTCAAGAGTCCAGACAGACTCTCCTGCTACGAGCAGAGAAAGCTCCTGATGCTTTTCTTCCCTCCCCTTTTTCCAGAGACGTCAAAACTTTGGCCTGGTTAGAAATTTAATGGGGTAGCGTCTTCAATGGTTTGGGGAAGGTGAGGAAGACAGTATCTTTTGGGGAGGTGCCTGAAAACATGGAATAGGTTAAAAGGTGGGAAATTCCACGTAGTCATGGTGTTATCTCAGCGTTGCTGTCCAGGGCCTAGACTATGACGGGCATTTGGGGTGACCCCAGGAATCAGGGTAGAGTACTAGGGAAGTGAAGACCTCTCAGGGTCACTTTGGTCCATTTCCTTTCCATTGTGGACTTCAGAGATGTAATCCATGGACAACTACAGCCACCTCCCCTCCAGGCCCGGGCTCCCAGAGCCTTTGATCCTGTAGTGGAGCCCCCTTTCCGAACTGGCAATTATTATTCAGTCAATAAATCAGTCATTTGTAGTTATTTTGCACATACTGTGCGCAGACCACTTTACGAAACACATGAGAGAATACAATAAAGTTGATAGACCCGTTACTTGAGCACAAGAAGCTTAGAAGAACAGAGGGAGAGAAAGACATAAATATGAATCCATTTGTGAATTATGGATATATATGTAAGTGCTGTAGTACTGAAGCTGGGGTGAATAGCAAGTGCTTAAAAAGTAAAGATCCAGCTGAATAAGCTGCATAGAAGGAAATGGAGTAGGGAAAACTGAGGTTTCATTCGTACAGACCTCTGGGAGAGACAAATATAACACTCACACACACCAGAACTCAATCCCTAGTCTGCTCTTTGTAATCCTTACTGTTCCAAGCAGGGCCCCTTTGATCCAGGGAGGCTCCCTGATGGCTGGTTAGTCTTTGAGCTCCCCATCTGCACCATCTATCCAGATCCTCTAATCTTCAGAAGCTGTGTCGCCTAATGGAAAAGGCATGTCCTGGTAGTCAGAGGACTTGCATTCTACTCACTACTCCTACACTCACCTGCTGTTTGATTTTGGACTAATCAATTAGCTTCTCCATACTTCAGGTCCCTCGTCTGCCAAATAGGGGTTCAGTTCTTGGTCTCCATCTTACTAAGATTTTGAGCCCCAAGTGAGACCTGGTTACTTTGATTCCAACCAGCGCTTAGTATAGTGCTTAGTAGATAGTAATGAATGAACAAAAACAGATTTATTATTCACCCAGGTAGCCATCCCGAACTTGTCTCTTGAGGGTCTTCTCCCTTTTCTGGCAGTATCACCAGGGAATGACTGGGCCATGAGCTTCTTAAAACTCAATGGTTCCTGTGCTCATGGTCCCAAACACTCTTCCTCCCTAAAAGCTCCAGATAATCTCCATTATACAGGTGTTGACATTTGATGGTCTAGGGGCATGTATTGAAGTAAAATGTTGATCGTCATGGGCTCATACAAAAGGCCCCATGTACACAAGGCATTCACACACTCATGCTCCAGGAGACACTCTGCACTCATTCTAGACAATTATATACATATATATATGTATACGCCACTCAATTTCTCATTTTGACCATGCTATTGGTAAGTGTGTTTACTTTTGCCTCCCCATGAGAAAGGAAACTCCATGTGGGCAGGGAGTTTGTCACTTGCTTGTTGCGTACTTTCCAGAGTGACTAGAGCAATGCCTGCTCCCAATGAGTGCTCAGTAAATGTAATCTCTACTCCAACTGTCATTCAGTTTCTCAGTAACGAAGCCTAAGAATCGCGGCTGGGACCACCACATTTTCCTGGTCCCGTGGGAAAGTGTCAGCCATTAACTCATGAAGTCATCTCAAGGACTGGGTCCTGTCACTGTCATGCCTGTCGTCTCACACACCCTGCCCGGAGTGGAGGACTCTAGAGATATCTAGAGCCACCCCTACCCACCTAGTCTGGAGGGAGAGGAGATACTGTCCTCCATCCCCCTCCAGTCAGTTGGACTGACAGTCCTCTGCTGTTATCCCAACAGGAATCACGATCAGTCATGGGAAACCACACTAAGTTCATCCCCCTAGGCCTTACAGACAACCTGCATTTACTGGTGGTGATTCTCCTCTACGTGTCTGTCACCTAGGCGAAGCGTGTCAGCAGCAACCTAGACCATCAATCTGACCTCACCCTGTTGGCCTCCCGTCCTCAACGCCCATGTATTTCTTCCTGCGCAGCTTCTCCTTGCTGGAGATCCGCTTCAGGTCTGCTTGCATTCCCAGATTCCTGGCCACTATTGCCACCAGGGACAGGACCATTTCCTACAACTGTTGTATAACCCATTTATTCTTCTTCTTCCTGCTGAGGGCGACTGAATTCTTCCTCCTGGCTGCCATTATGCTACGATCACTACGTCACGCAGGTTTTCAGTGATGAAGCCTAAGGATCGTGGCTGGGACCATCAGACTCCCTTTCCCCCGTGGAGAGGTGTCAGCCATCAACCCATGAAGGCATCTCAAGGACTGGGTCCTGACCCTGCCTTGCCCGAAGTCTCACGCACCCTCCCCAGAGTGGAGGACTCTAGTAGACACATCCGGAACTGGCCCTGCCCACCTAGTCTGGTTGAAGAGGATATGCTGCCTCCATCCCTCTCCAGTCAGCCAGAATGATGGTCCTCTGGTGTTATCCAGTAGAGGTCACTGATCAACCATGAGGAACTAGATGCCAGTGACTGACTTCATCCTACTGGACTTACGGACAACCCGAATTTACAAACTGTTATTCTCCTCTACATGTCTGTCACCTACGTGATAAGCATCACTGGCAGGCTGTCCATCGTGACCCTAACCCTGCTGGGCTAATGTACTTCTTCCTACACTGCTTCTCCTCCCTGGAGTCCTGCCTCGCGTCCACCTGCATTCCCAGATTCCTAGCCACCATTGCCACCGGGAACAGGACCATTCCCTACAAACATTGTGCAACTCAGCTGTTCTTTTTTTCAGCGGGGGACAACTGAGTTATTCCCCCGGCCTCCATGTCCTACGACTGCTGCGTCACTATCTGCCGGCCGCTGCACTATACGACCATCATGAGCAAGAGAGTTTGTATTCTCCTGGTGCTCTGCTTCTTGCTGGCCGGTTCCTGGTCATCTTTCCTCCTATCATCCTTGGCCTCCACCTAGACTTCTGGGGCTCTGTAGTCACTGACCATTTCTCCTGAGTTGCCTCCCCTATGCTCTTGCTTTCCTGCTTAGACACCTGGTTACCAGAACTGATGGTTCTCGCCTTAGTTGTGGGAAGAGTACTAATTACCTTGGCATTAGTAGTCATAACCTACACTTCCATCATCTGTGCCATCCTGAGACTGCCCTTCTCTCAGCAGAGGAGAAAGGCCTTTTCCACCTGCTCTTCCCACAAGGACGTGGTCTCCATCACATCCAGCAGCTGCATCTTTATGTGCATCAAACCATCCACCAAGGACAGGGTGGACCTGACCAAGGGGTTATCCTTGCTCTACACTTCCATGGCCCCCATGTTGAACCCTTTCATCTATACCCTGTGGACTCAGCAAGTCAAGCAGGCCATCAGGGACCTGGTGCATGGGGTTTGATTTTTCTTCAAAGGATGAAGGCTCTTTGGCGACCAAATCCAGCAGGAAAATCTCCAGATGATGTGAAAACTGGTCCACAGAGACTTGGTGCCTGTAATTAGGCTAATGCTTCATCTTCTGCCCAACTAACAGGTTCTAACAGTTATCCATCCCTCTGTGTGTCCCTCACCAGCCCTCCTGGAAATTTCTCCTCTGGCCAGGTCCCCCTGTTACCTCAACCCTTTGCCCTCATAATAGTTTTTATAATGGTACTTGCCAAGTGCTTATTCTATGTACAAATATTTGTACATATTTATTACTCTACTTATTTTGTTAATGATGTATATGTATATATATATATATATATGTGTATATATATATAATTCTATTTATCTATTTTGATGGTATTGATGCCTGTCTACTTGTTTTGTTCTGTTGTCTGCCTCCCCCTTCTAGACTGTGAGCCCATTGCTGGGTAGCGATTGTCACTATCTGTCGCCGAATTGTACTTTCTAAGCACTTAGTACAGTGCTCTGCACACTGTTAAGTGCTTAATAAATGTGATAGAATGAAAGAATGAATGCCAAAGCACTATTCTAAGCACTGGGATAGATACAAGTTAATCAGGTTGGACACAGTCGCTGGCCTGCATTGAGCTCACACTCTGGATACCCATCTTTTACAGATGTGGTAACTGAGGCACAGAGTATTTAAGTGACTTGTCCAAGGTTATACAGCAGGCATGTGGTGGAGCCTGGATTAGACCCCAAGTCCTTCTGACTCATAGGCTCGTTATTTAATCTTAATTAACCAGATTTTGGCAGACATTCCAATCTGTCCTCTTTGTTCTGCAGCCTACCTGATCCCTGTTTTTATTCTGGCTCCCACTCTTTGGAAATCAATTCCATATAACCATTTGATTGGAAACTACTGGGTGGCAGGAACCATGTGAGTTTCAGCAGGTGTGCTCACCCAAGCACTGAATAGAGTGCCTAGGACTCAACAGGCAGTCAATAGGTTCCATTTGACTGACTGATGGATTGCTTGATATTCAATAAGATCTCAATAAATGCTGTCTGTTTGATGGATTGCTTTGCACTCAGCAGGTGTTCAACAAATGCCTTTTCACTGCTTTGCACTTAATAGGCTCTCAAAAACTACAGTGAAAAGGACAAAGAGGTTTGGTAAGGGAAAGCTTTGCTCCTGGACTGATGGTAGGTAATGGAGGGCCCACGGAGAGAGGGAGGGAGGGAAGGAAAGAGGAAAGATGCTCCCTCTCCCAGAGGGGGTGTAGCATAAAGAAAACAGAATCAGCCATTAGTTCCTAGTCAGGGACCTTTAATCCAGGTACCTTTAACGTTCCCAGGAGGTCTCAGCACAGGGCCGCCTGTCTAGGTACGGGGAGCAGGCTGCTTATAAGGATGGGGATTTAACACATTTTTTCATTTCCATAAGCCCACTCCAAACTGACACAGTTCATTCATTCATTCAATAGTATTTATTGAGCGCTTACTATGTGCAGAGCACTGTACTAAGCACTTGGGATGAACAAGTCGGCAACAGATAGAGACAGTCCCTGCCGTTTGACGGGCTTACAGTCTAATCGGGGGAGACGGACAGACGAGAACAATGGCACTAAACAGCGTCAAGAGGAAGAACATCTCGTAAAAACAATGGCAACTAAATAGAATCAAGGCGATGTACAATTCATTAACAAAATAAATAGGGTAACGAAAATATATACAGTTGAGCGGACGAGTACAGTGCTGTGGGGATGGGAAGGGAGAGGTGGAGGAGCAGAGGGAAAAGGGGAAAATGAGGCTTTAGCTGCGGAGAGGTAAAGGGGGGATGGCAGAGGGAGTAGAGGGGGAAGAGGAGCTCAGTCTGGGAACGCCTCTTGGAGGAGGTGATTTTTAAGTAAGGTTTTGAAGAGGGAAAGAGAATCAGTTTGGCGGAGGTGAGGAGGGAGGGCGTTCCAGGACCGTGGGAGGACGTGACCCAGGGGTCGACGGCGGGATAGGCGAGACCGAGGGACGGTGAGGAGGTGGGCGGCAGAGGAGCGGAGCGTGCGGGGTGGACCCTTGGACCCTCCTGAAGATAGTTCTTCCAGAGCCAACCATCATTAATCCCCCGTGAGGTCAGTCAGATCTCCATGGCGTCTCATTGATGGTGATGCAATTATTTGTTATCCCTCGGGCTCCTGTGGTACCCGGTCACCATCTTGGTCCCTTCTCCAATGGTCAAACAAACAATCGTATTTATTGAGCACTTAATGTGTGTATAATGCATCATACTAAGTGCTTGGAGAGTTATTAGACATATCCCTGCCCAGAACGAGCTTACAGTCTAGAAGAGAAGACAGACATTCATATAAATCAAGAAATTATGAATAAGTACCTCAGTGCTGAGGGGCTGAGGAGGGTTGTAAAAGGGTGCAAGTAAAAGTGCAATGGTGAGGCAGAAGGGAGAGGGAGAAGAGGAAATGAGGCTCAGTCAGGGAAGGCCTCTTGGAGTAGATGTGCCTTCAAAAAGGCTTTGAAGGTGGTTGGGGGGCTGGAGCGGGGGGGTGGTGATAGTCCATTGGATATGAAGAGGGAGGGGCCAGAGGCAGGACATGGACAAAAGATCGGCAGCAGGGGTTCTCCATCTCATGGCTCCATAAGCCATGTTAGAGGCCAAAATGCCAAGGCATTAGGGAAGCACAGGAGGCTAGACTCAATCCCAAAGTACAATGGGGCAGGAGTTAACGTTATTTTGCAGTGGCAGGGGTTTCAGTAGACGTTGCAGGCTGCGCTCTGGGGCACAGGCTGGGGGACACGCCATGGCGCCTAGGTGTCGGAGTGTCAATTTGAATGAAGGGGGCTGCGGTTCTGGGCTGCTGGAGACCTGAGCTACAACTGGCTTTTGGGAAGACTACCAGAATCAAAGCAGAGTGCTAGAGAAGGGGAGGACCTCTCAGGATTACGTTGGTCTGTTCCCTTCCCGTTGTGGATTTCAGAGGCTCACTCTGGGATGACAACACCCACCTTCCTTCCAGCCCTGGACTCCAGAGCTGGATAATTGGATAATCAACCAATCAATCAAAGGTATTTATTGAGGACTTACTGTGCACAGAGCACTTTATGAAACACTTGGGAGAGAACACAGAGTTAGTAGACATGTGGCCTAACCCCAAGAATCATACAATATAGAGTGAGTGAGAGGCATAAATATAAATCCATAAAAAAATTGTGAGTATGGCAATACTTGTTGTACGACAGAAGGTGTAGTGACTAGAAAGTGTTTAAAAGGTAAATATCCAAGTACATAAGCGATGATGAAGGGAGAAAGAGAAGGGGGAAAAGAGGGCTTCATCCAGAAAGAGTTCTGGGAGAGACAAAACACACACCAGAACTCTTTCTCTAGTCTGCCTTTTGTCATCCTTACTGTCCCAAGCTGGGTCCCTTAATTATTAATAATAATAATCATGATGCTTGTTAAGCATTCACTATGTACCAGGCACTGTATTAAGCACTGGGTAGGTACAAGGTATTTGGGTTGGACACAGTTCCGGTCCCATATTGGGTTCACAATTTTAATCCCCATTTTATAGATGAGGTAACTGAAGCCCTGAGAAGTTAAGTGACTTGCCCAAGGTCATACAGCAGACAAATGGCCGAGCAGGGATTAGAATCCAGGTCTTTCTGACCTGTCGTGCTCGTGCTCTATCTCCTTTGATCAAGGAGGCTCCCAGATGGCTGCTAAGTCTCTGAGCACCCCACCTCCACCTTTTATCCAAATCTTCTAATCTTCAGAGATAGTTTCGTCTAATGGAAAAAGCATGACCTGAGAGTCAGAGGACACGAGTTCTAATCCAGGCTCAGACACCTATCGCTGTGTGACCTTGGGCCAGTTGCTTACTTTGCCTATGTGTCAGTTCTCTTATCTACAAATGGGGATTCAATTCTTGGTCTACCTCCTATTCAAACTGTGAGCACCAAATGAGACCTAATTATCTCTTATCCAGCTGAGCGCTTAGTCGAGTGCTTGGTGCATATTAAAGGCTCTCAGTAAATGTAATCTCTATTCCAAGTATCACAAAGGTTCTCGGTGATGAAGCCTAAGTGTCATGGCTGGGACCATGAAGCGTTCACTGTCCAGCGAGGAGGTGTCAGCCATCAATCCACGAAGTCATCTCTAGGAATGCCATGCCCACAGTCTCGTGCATCCGCTCCGGAGTGGAGGAACCTGGGCACATCCAGAGCTGTCCCTGCCCAACTAGTATGGAAGGTAAGGAGACAATGCCCCCCGAAACTAACGATCCGCTAGTGCTATCCAGAAGGAGTAACAAGTCAGCCATGAGGAACCACACGCAGATGACTGAGTTCATCCTCCTGGGACTCACGGATGACCAGGATTTACAGGCTGTGATTCTCCTCTACATGTCTGTCTCCTATGTACTGAGTGTCACCAGCAACCTGACCATTGTCATCTTCACCCTGCTGCACTCCTGCCTCCACACCCCCATGTACTTCTTCCTGCTGTGCTTCTCCTTCCTGGAGGTCTGCTTCAGTCCCTGCTTCCTGGCCACCATCGCCACCAAAGACAGAACCATTTCCTCTTCCAACTGCTTCACTCAGCTGTTCTTCTTCTTCCTCTTGGGAGTGACCAAGTTCTTTCTTCTGTCCACCATGTCTTACGACCGCTACGTTGCCATCTGCCGGCCTCTGCACTACATGACCGTCATGAGCCAGAAAGTCTGCACCTTGATGGTCCTCTCTTCCTGTCTGAACGGGTTCTTGGTCATCTTTCCACCTGTCATCCTTGGCCTACAACTGGACTTCTGTAGCTCCGTAGCCACTGACCACTTCTTCTGTGATGTGTCCCCTCTGCTCCTGCTCTCCTGCTTGCACACTGTGTTCCTGGAGCTGATGGCATTCATCTTGGCCTTACACTACTGGTCACCTTGATGTTAGTGGCGGTGTCCTACACAGCCATTGCCCACACCATCCTGAGATTGCCCTCTGATCAGCAGAAGAGAAAAGCCTTTTCCACCTGCTCCTCCCACATGGTCATGGTCTCCATCACATATGGCAGCTGCATCTTTATATACATCAAACCATCCATCAAGGACAGGGTGGACCTGACCAAGGGGGTGGCCATGCTCTACACTTCCGTGGTCCCCATGTTGAACCCTTTCATCTACACCCTGTGGAACGAGCAGGTCAAGCAGGCCATCTGGGACCTGATGCACCGCTTTGGATTTTCCTTCATGAGCTGAGGGATCCTTGGCGACAAAATCCAGCAGGAAGATGTGCAGGAGATGCAAAGACTCGACCACAGAGACTCGATGCCTGGACATTAGCCTAATACTTCATCTGCATTGGTTATCCATCCCTTTGTGTACCCCCACACCCACCCTTCTGGAAATCCCTTCCCTGGCCAGGTACTCCTACTACCTCAGCCCTTTGCCCTCATCCATTCAGGGGATAGTCAAGTCTTTTCATTCTGCATGAGAGAGACATTCTGAGATTTGTTAAGTGGGTCCGTGCCAAAGCCAATAGAAATCCCCAGGTTCACAGTGCTTTTTTGCAAATCTCATTCCTTATCCATCTAAGTGAATCCCTGCAGCTGGAGGAGTGACATTATTGGTTTATACGGGGAGGGGAAGCCAATGGTTCACCACTTTTTACTCTCATCCTCTCACTCACCTCTCTCCATCCCACCCTCTCACTCTCCTCTCTTAGTCCCAACCTCCAAATCCCCTACTTGCCCCCAACCTCTCACTCTCCCTCTCATATCAATCCTCAGTTTATTTGCAAATGTATCTGTTATACTGTAATTTCACTGATGTAATCTGATTTGGGCAGACATTTCAATCTGTCCTGTTTGTTTGGCTCCCTCAGTGATCCCTTTATTACTCTGGCTCTCACTCTTTGGAAATCATTCCTTTCTACCTCCCCCATTCAAATGGAAACTATTGGATGGCAGGAACCATGTGACTTTTATCAGTTATGCTCTTTCAAGCGCTTAGTATTGCGCCTAGGACTCAGTAGACAGTCATTAGATGCCATTTGATTGATGGACGGATTGCTTAACACTCAGTAAGCCCTCAATAAACACTTCCGGATTGAGAGATGGATTTCTTTGCACTTGGCACCCCATACCCACAACCTACAGAGGCGACAACGCGGCTCGGATCTCCCTCCCCACATGGTGGGGCTCAACCCAGGACATGGTTTGGAGCAGGGAAAAAAAGACAGAACTTGGGGCTCTGTCTAGGTAGGAGGGAGTACAGGAGAACTGAAGAACAGAGAAGTTAAGTGACTTCCCCATGGTCATGCAACAGGCAAGAGACAGAGCCCAGGTTTGTCCAGGTTTTCTGATTTCCACGTCTGTGTTCTCTCCACTAGGCTAAGCTGTTTCCCAGCTATTGATTCTACTGTCCTCGCCCAAGCTCTCAGCATAGTACTGAGAAAACGAAGGGAAGAAGGAGACACCACCTTCCAATATACTGAGTGCTTCAGACAGCCCAATAGATCTAGGAGATAATAATGTTGGTATTTGTTAAGCGCTTACTATGTGCCGAGCACTGTTCTAAGCGCTGGGGTAGACATAGGGGAATCAGGTTGTCCCACGTGGGGCTCACAGTCTTAATCCCCATTTTACAGATGAGGGAACTGAGGCCCAGAGAAGTTAAGTGACTTGCCCACAGTCACACAGCCGACAAGTGGCAGAGCTGGGATTCGAACTCATGAGCCCTGACTCCAAAGTCCGTGCTCTTTCCACTGAGCCACGCTGCTCCACAGCGTGGAGATATGACCTATCAGTCAAATTTATCATTCTCTATCTCCCTTTCTCTTTCTTCTCATGCTTATCTAGACAGACTCAGGTGATCTACTGGGTGACGAGCCCGTGGTGGAATGAAGAGAATGGCAGTGGGAGGAAGGGATAGGACGACTGGTGAAGGCACTGATAGAGGCTCCTGGAAAGGTGAATAACTTCCCCCCACCCCAAGAGAGGTGTTCTACTGGGACAGAAGGAGAGGCGGGACCTTGGGGCCCAAAGCAGGAAATCCCGTTAGAGGGTAAGCTCTCTGAAGGTAGGGATAATGTCTCTTTTTTATGGTACTCCTCTACCATGTGCCAAGCACTGTACTAAGCTTTGGGGCAGAAACAAAATGAACAGGATGGACACAGTCCCTTTCCCACATAGAGAACACAACCTAAATAGGAGGGTGTACGATTCAATCCCCAGTTTTTATGGTATTTGTCTAATGCTTCTGTGTCTCAAACACTGTTCTATGTGCTGGGATGGGTACAAGATCATCAGGTTGGATACAGTCCCTGCCATGCCTGGTGCAGGAGGACTGAAGAACAGAGAAGTGAAGTGACTTGCCCATGGTTCCGCAACAGGCAAGTGGCAGAGACAAGATTAGTACACAGGATCTCTGACTCCCAGCCCATGAACTTTTCCACTAGGCCACACTGCTTCCCAGCTATTTATTCCACTGCCCTCTCTCAAGCTCTCAACACAGTGTTGGGACCCCTGTAGACACTCAGGAAAATTGATTGATGGATTAATCGAGAGTAGGTTCCATCGCTAAAAGGGTCTAATACTTCAACCACCTCTAGGCCAAGTCACTCTGTTTAAGGAAGATTTCCAATTGCTCCATTTCCCTTGCTCTCCTCTTGGTCACCTGGAGTGGGGATTGATGGTTTGGAATAGCTGCAGCTGGGCCTCATCCCCTGACACTCTGTACATGTCCCCAATCTGGGTTTTAAACATTCACAGCCAGAGCCACCAAAGCATCTTCCATTCATTAGAGTCTCCCGACTCACCCCTGGGAGACATTCATTGTTCTCACAATTGGTCCCCGTGTGCCTATCAGAAACCAAAGGGAATAAAACTTGTGCCCTGTAGTAGGTAGAGAAGCCCATTTGCTGCCCAAAGGGTTGAGGCCGTCTTCTCTACTGAGATAAAACTCCTGTTGTCTTCCTCCACTCCCTTTTCCATAGGATGCAGAAAATTTGGCCTCGGGGAAGTGGATGGGGTCGCATGTCCAATGGTGATAAGAAGGTGAGGAAGTGAACAGGGTGTGGGGAGGTGAGTAAAGACTGAAGCAGGGGAATAAATAGAAAATTCCACGCAGGCATGGCATTATCTCCGTGATACTGCCCAGAGCCTGAGCTATGAAGGGCGTTAGGGAAGACTCCTGGAATCAGAGCAGAGTGCTAGGAAAGGGGAGGACCTTTCAGGATTACGTTGGTCCATTCCCTTCCCGTTGTGGATTTCAGAGCCTCACTCCATGACGACAGCGTTCACCTTCCTTCCAGCCCTGGACTCCAGGAGCCTCTGACCTTATTCTGGAGACTCCGTTCATAACCTGTAAGTAACAGTCAACCAATCCATCAAAGGTATTTAATGAGGGCTTACTGTGCACAGAGCACTTTACGAAATACTTGGGAGAGAACAACAGAGTTGGTAGACATGTGAGCTAACCACAAGAATCGTACAATATAGAAGAAGTGAGAGGCATAAATATAAATCCATGAATAAATCCTGAGTATGGCCATACTTGTTGTATGACAGAAGGTGGGGTGAATAGCAAGTGTTTAAATGGTAAATATTCAAGTATATAAGCGATGGAGAAGGGAAAAAGAGTAGGGGAAAAGAGGGCTTCATCCAGAAAGACTTCTGGGAGAGGCAAAACACACACACACACACACCAGAACTCCAGTCTGCCTTCTGTCATCCTCTCTGCTCCAACTGTATCCCTTTATTATTATTATTAATAATAATAATAGTGATACTTGTTAAGCACTTACTATGTACCAGGCACTGTATTAAACACTGGGCAGATACAAGGTAATTGGGTTGGACACAGTCCCGGTCCCATATAGGGCTAACAATCTTAATCCCCATTTTACAGATGAGGTAACTGAAACCCTGAGAAGCTACGTGACTTGCCCAGGTCATACAGCAGACAAGTGGCCTAGCCGGGATTAGAATCCAGGTCTTTCTGACCTGTCATGCTCGTGCTCTATCCCCTTTAATTCAAGGAGGCTCCCAGATGGCTACTAAGTCTCTGAGCACCCCACCTCCACCCTTTATCCAAATCTATTAATCTTCAGAGAGAGTTTTGCCTAATGGAAAGAGCTATTTTTCCTATTTGTTCTGCTCCCTCGATGATCCCTTTTTTACTCTGGCTCCCACTCTTTGGAAATCATCTCTTTCTACTTCCTCCATCGGAATGGAAACTATTGGATGACAGGAACTATGTGACTTTCATCAGCTGTGCTCTTTCAAGGGCTCAGTATTGTGCCTAGGACTCAGTAGACAGTCATTAGGTGCCATTTGATTGATTGTTGGATTGCTTAACACTCAGTAAGCCCTCAATAAACACTTCCAGATTGAGAGATGGATTTCTTTGCACTCGGTACCCCACACTCACAACCCTGACTGCAAGGACAACAACGCGGCTCGGATCTCCCTCCCCACATGGCGGGGCTCAACCCAGGCCACGATGTGGAGCCAGGAAAAAAAGGCCACGGCAGCCTGGAGAAATCCCAGGGCACAAGAGGCTCCGTGCACGGGACTCTATTGTGGAAGCACCCTGGAACTGACCTCTCTGCCACGGAGCTAGAGCCTGAGAAAGGTGACAAATTGAACGGAAGAAGGAACTGCCGCCTACCAGTCTAACAGTCAATAGTATTTACTGAATGACTACTGTGTGCAGAACAGCATACCGAGTGCCTCGGAGAGCCCAGTAGATCTAGGAGTCATCTTTATCACTGTCTATCTCCCTCCTCTCTCTCCTAATGGTTTAAGTAGACACACTCAGGAGAACTCGTGGATGAGGAGGACCTGATGGAATGAAAAGGCTGGGAGAGAGGGACAGGAAGATGGGTAAATGCGGTAATAGGGGCACCTGGAGAGGTGAATAACTTTCTCCTACCTTCTAAGGGAGGACAGTGCTAGTGCTGAGTTTCACTGATACAAGAGGAGAGGCAGGACTCTGGGGATAAAAGCAGCAAATCCCCCGATAGACACTAAAGAACTTTGAAGGCAGGGATCATGTCTATTTTTTATGGCACTTGCCTACTATATAATAATAATAATGTTGGTATTTGTTAAGTGCTTACTATGTGCAGAGCACTGTTCTAAGCGCTGGGGTAAATACAGGGTAATTAGGTTGTCCCACTTGGGGCTCACAGCCTTAACCCCCATTTTACAGATGAGGTAACTGAGGCACAGAGAAGTTGTGACTTGCCCACAGTCACACAGCTGACAAGTGGCAAAGCCGAGATTTGAATGCCAAGCACTGTACTGACTGTTGGGTCAGATACAAGATAATCAGGATGGGAATAGTCCCTGTCCCATCTGTAGAACACAATCTAATTAGTAGGATGTAGGATTCAATCCACTTTTTTATGGTATTTGTTTAAGTGCTTTCAATGTGTCAAACACTGTTCTAAGCGCTGTAGTAGAAACAAATTCGTTAGTTTGGACACAATCCCCATACCACTTGGTTCTCAGTCTAAGCAGGAGGGAGTACAGGAGAACTGAGGCACAGAGAAGTTAACTGGCTTGCCCATGGTCATGCAGCAGGCTCATGGCAGAACCGAGGTTAGTACCCAGGTTCTCTGACTCCCAGGCTCTCAGGCCCGGGGTCTTTTCCAATAGGCCATGCTGCTTCTCAGATATTGTTTCCACTGTTGTCTCCCAAGCTCTCAGTATAGTGCTGGGCCCCGAATGGAAGCTCAGGAAACATGATTGATTGATTAATTGAGAGTAGGTTCCATTCCCAAATAGCCCTATACGTCAACAACCTCTGGACCCAGCCACCTTTTGTAGAAAAAAGATCCCCATTGCTTCATCTTGCTTACTCTTCTCTTTGTCTGCACTCCTTTACTCTTCTCCCTATCCTTTCTATGGATTTATTCCCATCATTTAATCTCCCTCCCAGGCCCCAGCACTTATATACATATCTATAATTTTATTTATTTCTATTGAAGTCTCTCTCCCTCTCTAGACTTGTAAGCTTGAGTGGACAGGGATGTGTCTGTTATATTGTTAAATTGGTCTCTCCGAAGTGCTTAATACAGTGCTCTGCACACAGTAAGCACTCAACAAAACGATTGATTGACTGACGGACTGGGTCATATGGACTGGGAATTAATGGCTTGGAATGGCTGCAGCTTGACCCCTCGCACCCCCCCACCCTGTCGACCCACTGAATGGGACCCCTTTTCCGGTATTAAATGTTCACATCCAGAGCCACCAAAGCATCTACCATTCATTAGTGTCTCCCGACTAAGCCCTGGGGAGACTTTCATTGTTCTCACAGTTGGTCCCCTTGTGCCCATTAGGAAACAAAGAGAATAGAACCCTCATTCTTGCTCCTGAATTAGGTAGAGTAGCCCATCTCCTGCTAAAAGGTTCCAGACTGACTCCCCTGCTATGAGCAGAGAAAAATCCTGATGCCTTCCTTCCCACCCACTTTGGCCTCGTGTAGATTTGACGGGGTCACGTGTCCAATGGTGATGGGAGGACGAAGAGGAGCATCGTTGGGAGAGATGCGTGAAAGCCCGTATCAGGGGAACAGGTGGGAAATTACACACAGGCATGGCATTATCTCAGTGTTGCTTCCCTGTCGCATCCCTGCCAAATGCAATATGGGCATTTGGGATGACCTCCGGAATCAGGGCAGAGTGCTAGGGAAGCGAGGACCTGTCAGAATCATTTGGGTCCATTCTCTTTCCATCGTGGATTTCAGACCCTCTATCCATGGACGACTGCAGCCACCTTCCCTCCAGCTCCAGGCTCCCACAGCCTGTGATCCTGTCGTGTAGCCATGGTTCAGAACTGGTAATTATCAGTCAATAAATCAATCAGTCAGTAGTGTTTTTTGAGAGCTTATTGGGCACAGAGCGCTTCATGAAGCACTTGGGAAAGTAAAACAGTGTTGGTAGATCCATTCTCTGAGCACAGTAACCTTCCGGTATAGAGGGAGAGAGAGAATATGAATATGGATCCATAAGCCAATTAAGGATATATATATAAGTGCTGTAGTATTGAAGGTGGGGTGAATAGCAAATTCTTAAAAGGTAAACATCCAAGTGTATAAGCGGTGCAGAAGGGAGAGGGAATAGAGAAGCAGTTTAGCTTAGAGGCAAGAACATGGGCTTGGGAGTCAGAGGTCATAGGTTCTAATCCCGCCTCTGCTACTTCTGTGCTATGTGACCTTGGGCAAGCCACTTAACTTCTCTGGACCTCAGTTATCTCATCTGCGAAAATGGGGATTAAGGCTGGATCCCCACCTGAGACAACCTGATTACTTTGTATCTACCCCAATGCTTAGAACAGTGCTTGGCACAAAGTAAGCGCTTAACAAATGCCATAGTTATTATTAAAGGAAAAGAGGGCTTCATCCGCAAAGACCTCTGGGAGGGACAAATACAAACACACACACACACACACACACACACACACACAGAACTCAATCCCCAATCTGCTCTTTGTCATCCTTACTGTTCCAAGCAGGGTCCCTTTAATCCAGAAAGGCTACCTGATGGCTGGTTAGTATCTGAGCACCTCACCTGCACCATGTATCCAGATCCTCTAATCCTCAGAAGTAGTGTTGTCTAGCGAAAAAGGCATGAACTGGATGTCAGAGCAACTGGGTTCTCATCCACTTACCTGTTAGGTGACCTTTGACCTTTAACCACTCACTTAATTTTCCCATGCTTCAGTTCCTTCATCTGCAAAATGGGGATTCAATTATTGGTCTCTCTACTACTTAGATTGTGAACCTAGAGTGAGACCTGATTACCTTGTTTATTAGTCACCCAGGGCAGAAATCCTGGACTTGTCTCCTGAGGGTCTTCTTTCCTTTCTGGCAGTATCTCCAGGGAATGACTGGGCCATGAGCTCCTTAACACTCAGTGGGTCTTATGCTCATAAGCCCAAACACTCTTCTTCCCTCAAGGCTCTTGACAATCTCAGTTATCCAGGTGTTGACAGTTGATAATAATAACGTTGGTATTTGTTAAGCACTTACTATGTGCCGAGCACTGTTCTAACCGCTGGGGTAGGTACAGGATAATCAGCTTGTCCCACGTGAGGCTCACAGTCTTAATCCCCATTTTCCAGATGAGGCACCGAGAAGTTAAACGACTTACCCAAAGTCACACAGCTGACAGGTGGTGGAGCCGGGATTAGAACCCATGACCTCTGACTCTTTCCACTGAGCCACGCTGCTTCCCTGATGATGGATTGGGAGCATGGATTCAGGTGAAACCTTGACATTCATGAGCTTGGTCAAAGATCAATTTTCTCCCCTATCACATGTACACAAGGCATTCATGGGCCCATGCTCCAGGAGGCATTCTGCACCCATTCTCAACAATCAGGTATATAAGCTATTCGAATTGTCATTTCGACCTTGCTATTGGTAAGTATGTTTACGTTTGCCACCCCAGAAGAATGGAAACTCATTGTTGGCAGGGAATAGTTATGATGTACTTCCCCAAGCTATTAGAGCTGGATCCACCCAAATGGGTGCTCAGTAAAGGTAATCTCTCCTCCAACCATTACACAGGTTTTTGGGGATGAAGCCTAAGGATCACTGCTGGGACAACCACACTTCACAACCACGCTTCCTTTGTCTTGCGGGCAGGTGTCTGCCATCAACCCATGAAGTCATCTCGAGGAGTGGGTTGTGACCCTATCATGCCTGACGTCTCCCACAGCCGGAGCTGTTCCTGCCCAGCTCACCTAGTGGGAGAGGAGTCACAGCCCTCTGCCCCCTCCAGTGAGCTGGATTGACAGTCATCTGGTGTTATCCAATAGGAATCACAGGTCGGCCATGAGGAATCACACGCAAGTGACTGAGTTCATCCTTCTAGGGCTCTCTGATGACCCGGACTGGCTGACGGTGATTCTCCTGTACATGTCTGTCACCTATGCACTAAGCATCATGGGCAACCTGACCATCGTCACCCTCGCCTTGCTGGACTACCGCCTCCACACCCCCATGTACTTCTTCCTGTGCTGCTTCTCCTTCCTGGAGATCTGCTTCACCTCCGCCTGCATTCCCAGATTCCTGGCTACCATCATCACCGGGGACAGGATGATTTCCTACAACTGCTGTGCTGTGCTGTGGGATAGGCATGAACGGGCAACAGTGAGGAGGTGAACGGCAGAGGAGCAGAGTGTACGGGGTGGGCAGTAGAAAGAAAGAAGGGAGGTGAGGTACATATTATGTACATATCTCTAATTTTATTTATGTATATTAATGACACTCTCCCATCTTTAGCCTCTAAGCTCACGGGGGACAGGGAATATATCTTACTGCTATGTTGCACTCTCCAAAGCACTTAGTACAGTGCTCTGTATTCATTCAATTCGATTGATTGAAATTTGATTGAATGAATGAAGTGGGACCACGGGCTGTAGAGATATTTTCCACTTCCTTAAGAACAGCCAGAGAAGAAAAACAAAAGAGCAATAGCAGCAGCTGCTACAGCAGCGCCCCAGTACCGCTAGGAGTACAGTGGTCACTTTTCCCCCTTGGGTAGCCCAGAGACTAGGGACCACTGGGTGATGAGCAGATTGGCAAAGCCAGACCCAGCTGCAGGAAAAAACCTTTCAAGATCCCCATCCCTCCTCCTTCAGGGTCTTTCCTGGAATTGCCTCTTACCCACCAAATTTAAAAGTCTTTGCTTTGAAGTCTCGGCTCAAAAGTCTTGGCTTTGAGAGCATCTCCAGGGCATATCCCCTTTGTTATCTAAAGAGTCCTCATCTGTACTGAGAACTCCTAAATGGGGATGAATTTTGCCCCTGTAAAATAAGGGCCGGGGGAGAAAGGAATAATGTCAAGTCTCCTTTCTGCTCTTAGGAAGCAGCTTGGTTTCTCTAGTCTCAGCTATCCTGTCTTTCCTTTCCTTTTTTCTCCATCCCCGCTGGTAGGCTGGCAAGAAGGGTGTCGCCTCTCCCCTCTGCATACCGATGAAAGTAGCAGCAGCAGAAGTAGAAGGATAAGGGAGATTCCATCCTGCCGGGCAAGACACCACGAAAATGGGGAGAGATTTATGCTGCCTAAATGGTATGAAATTCTTCTTGAGAACAGGGAGAGGATCAATTGGGATTTTCAAAGGAACAAACCTAATATTCAGGGTGAAAACTCTGACCAAAACTATCAAGAGTTCCAGAAAAGTAAGTACATGCTCCTCCTTAAGTATCTCGGTCCTCCCAAAATCTGATCTCTGTTGGTTTTTCCTGTCCCATATCTGACCTTTCTGATTGGGGCAGGGAAGGAGATAACAACAGTTGGAAAGGAATCAGCTAGACTGGACTGGTATTTTTGCTGGCTGGATCTATCTCTGAGGGGTTGGGATTGGCCCGTGCCTCTGGTGATCTCTTGCCCCTGACAACTATTGCCTTTTCACCAGGGAGATGCTGGCCTGGAGCCCTGCTAGGGGACCATTTGATAGTTCTCAGCTCTGGGATACCTGAGAATCTAGTCCCAGCACTGCCTGGAGGTGGGTGACGAGACTCATGACCTCCCCTGCCAGGGCCCTGGGTTCAAAAATCGGGGTGAATATCTCGATAGCTAATTTTTACTGCTGATCTCTTCCATTAGACTGTAAACTCCCCACAAGCGAGGTCTATAGTCTATTATTCTGCTCTGTGTGCAGTAAGCATTCAATACATACCACTGATTGATTGATTTTACTTCTCTAAGAGCCTATGAGAATGTTGTGTACAGAAGAGGTGCCCAATAAGCGCTGATGAGGATTGGTTTCAGCTAGTGTGATGTTAATGATTCGGTCCAATGAGAGAAGGAGAAGCATTCCAACTAGTTTCTTTGAGTTTCCCTTTTCAGCCTCTCTCCTCATTTAATTGTATTTATTGAGGGCTTACTGTTTTGCAAAGTGTCGTACTAACTGCTTGGGAGAGATAAATATGACCATAAATGGAAAAATTCCCTGACCAACCTCAGTTCTGCTTCCTCTCTCATCCTCAGGTGTGACCCCAGAGGAAATAGAGAATCAGTGATGAGAAATCAGACCTCAGTGACCGAGTTCATCCTCCTAGGGCTGATGGACAATCCAGACAGGAAGATTGTCCACTTCTTATTCCTTCTACTCAGTTACCTGTTGAGCATCACTGGGAACCTGACCATCCACACCCTCACCCTACTGAACTCCCACCTCCACACCCCAATGTATTTCTTCCTCGAGAATTTCTTCTTCCTCAAAATTTTGTCTATAATAATGTTGGTATTTGTTAAGCGCTTACTATGTGCCGAACACTGTTCCAAGCACTGGGGGAGATACAGGGTAATCAGGTTGTCCCAAGTGAGGCTCACAGTTAATCCTCATTTGACAAATGAGGTAACTGAGGCACAGAGAAGTTAAGTTACTTGCCCACAGTCACACAGCTGATAAGTGGCAGAGCCGGGATTCGATGTCGGTCACCATTCTCAAACTGCTGGTGGCTATCCCGACAGGGGACAGACCCATTTCCTATAATGCTTGTGCCAGTCGCTCTTTTACATCCTCCTGGGGGTGACGGAGTTCTTCCTCCTGGCCACCATGTCCTACGACCAGTGTGTAGCCATCTGCCGGCGGTCTCACTACTTGACCATCATGAGCCTGAGCGTCTGCTCCCTGCTGGTCCTCTGCTCCTGGTTGGTGGCCTACCTGATCATCTTTCCGGACCTCATCCTGGGTCTCCAGCTGGACATCCGTGATGGAACCATTTCACCTGTGACTCTGCACCGAAGCTGGAAATCTTGTGCACTGACACGCAATTATTTGAGCAGATGAATTTTGTATTTGCAATGGGGACACTCCTGGTCACTCTGGACCTAGTCACCATGTCCTACATGGCCATCACCCGTACCAACCTGAGTCTGTCCTTCACCCAGCAAAGAAAAAAAGCCTTTTCCACCTGCTGCTCCCACATGATCGTTATCTTCCTCTCTTACTGCAGCTGCATGTTCATGCACATCAAGCCATCCCCCAAGGAAGGTTTAGACTACAACAAAAGGGTGGCGGTGTTAAACAACTCCGTGGCCCCCATGCTCAACCCCTACGAAGCCAGCAGGTGAAGTAGGTCATCAAGAACGTACCCAAGAGGGTGACTTTCTTTAAGAAGAAATAAGAGGCTTTGGAAGCTTGTTTCTGTAACGGAAAACGAAATTGAATGGACAAAGCTTTCTATAGTGAGGATGGACTTTCAGCTACCCCCTCAGGTCATCCTTCCTCATCCTCTTTTTCTGTTTCTTCTCCCAAGTCTGAGCTGCCCACCACTTTGTCCACTAGACCTGCCCCATCCCTTTCTGCAACAACTTCAGAGCTAGTTGTGATCATAAGAATAGAAGAAAAATAATTGTGGTATTGGTTAAGTGCTTACTATGTGTCAGGCACTGTACTAAGCGCTGGGGTGGATACAAGCAAATCGGGTAAAACAGAGTCTCTGTCCCACATGGGGTTCAGAATAGTAGTAGTAGTACTTTCCCGACACTGTAGACAGCACCACCATCCTTTCTGTCTCACAAGCCCGTTACCATGGCGTTATCCTTGATTCCTCTCTCTCATTCAACTCACAAATTCAGTCTGTCAAGAAATCCTTAGATCCCACCTTCACAACATCACTAAAATCTGCCCTTTCCTCTCCATCCATACTGCTACCATGCTAATAGAATCACTCATCTTATCCTGCCTGGATTACTGCATCAGTCTCTCCATGCTGACCTCCAGCCTCCTATCTCTCCCCACTCCAATCCATACTTCACTCTGCTGCCCTGATCATTTTTCTACCAAAATGTTCTGGACACGTCACCCCTCTCCTCAAAAAACTCCAATGGTTGCTCATCCACCTTCCTATCAGACAAAAATTCCTCTCCATTGGCTTTAAAGCACTTCATCACCTTCCCTACTTCTACTGCATTTTGCTTCTGTCCTTCTACATTCCTGCCCATACACTTTGCTCCTCCAATGCTAACCTTGTCATTGTGCCTTGATCTCTCCTGTCTCACCGCCGACCCCTAGCCCACATCCTGCCCCTGGCTGGATCATCCCCCCTCTTCAAATCTGCCAGACGATTACTCTCCCCGCACCTCTTCAAAATCTTACTGAAGGCACATCTCCTCCAAGAGGCCTTCCCAGACTTAGCCCCAATTTTCCTCATCTTTCATTCCTTTCTATGTCACCGTGACTTGTTCCCTTTGCTCTTCCTCCACCTCCCAGCCCCAAATCAGTTATGTATATAGCTGTAATTTAATTTTTTTGTATGGATGTCTATTTGTATTGATATCTGTGTCCCACCACCCCAGACTGTGAGGTCATTATGGGCAGGGATCATTTCTCTTTATTGTTTCATCATACTTTCCCTAGCACTTAGTACAGTGCTCTATGCACTGTAAGCACTCAATAAATATGATTAATGAATGAATGAATAAACAAATAAATAGTGGTAGTAGTAATAGTGATTCTCTGTCTCTCCTAAGTCCATACTTCACTTTGCCACCCGGATCATTTTTCTTAAAAAAAGGCTCACTCCATATCTCCCCTCTCCTCAAAAACCTCCAATTGTTAGCCATCTATCTGTGAATCAAATAGAAAAACCTAACTGTAGGCTTTAAGGCACTTCATCAGCTCTCCCGCTTCTATCTTTCCTCCCTCATCTCCTACTGCAACCCAACCCACACACTTAGCTTCTTTAATACCAGCCTCCTCATTGTACCTCAATCCCTTCTATCTCACCACAGCCCTCTTGCCCACATCCCCTCTCTGGCTTGGAATTCCCCCCACCCCAGCTTCATATCTGACAGGCCACCACTACCTCCACGTCATTCATTCAATCGTATTTAATGAGAGCTTACTATGTGCAGAACCCTGTATTAAGCTCTTGGGAGAATACAGTGTAAAAATAAACAGATATATTCCCTTCCCACAAAGAGTTTACAGTCTAGAGGGGGACGCAGTCTTGGATATAAATAAATAAGTAAATTACTGATCTGTACATGAGTGCTGTAGGGCTGGGATGAGGATGAAGAAAGGGAACAAGTCCTTTGCAAAGCAGAAAGGACTGGGAGAAGAGGAAAGGAGGGCTTAGACAGGGAAGGCCTCTAGGAGGAGTTGTGCCTTCTGAGCCCTACTAAATCATATCTCCTACAAAACCCCTTCCCTGACTAAACCTCCCTTCTGGGTCACCTACAGACTTGGATCTGTACACCCTAAGCACTTTGACATTCCCTCTTTCAGTGCCACAGCACTCGTGTGCATACCCATCTGTAATTTATCTGAGCTTCTATCTCCCTCTTTAGACTCTAAGCTTCTTGTAGGCAAGGATAATGACTACCTATTCTACTGTATTTTACTCTCCCAAGGGCATTGTACAATGCTTTGCACACAGGAAGTGTTCAATAAATACCACTGATGGAGTGATGGATTGATTGATAATTGTAGCAGCAGTAAAAGTAATACTAGCCAAGGAATAGTAGTAGTAGCAGAAGTAGTAACACTGATAGAAGTAGTCATAGTAGATATAGTAGTTATAGGAGCAGCAGACATAATAGCAGAAGTAGAATGAATGAATGAATTATTATTAGTCAATTACTATTATGGTATTCGTTAAGCATTTACTATTTGCCAGGCACAGTTCTGAGCGCTGGAGTAAATATAAGACACAGTTCCTGTCCTACATAGAGCTCACGGTCTTAATCCCCATTTTACAGATGAGGGAACCGAGGCACAGAGAAGTGAAGTGACTTGCCCAAGGTCACACAGCAGGCAAGTGGTGGAGTGGGGAATCTCACTCAACACTCAATGACTTGTTCTGATCACTCCATTTTTTAATATTTTATTTCTATCTTACTCATTAGAGTGAAAGCTCCTCGTGGGCTGAGAATGGGTCACATGTTTCTCACCTACCCATTTCTACTTACATCAAATGAGAAGTGCTCTTTGTTGACTTTAGGACTGTCATCCTGCTCTCTCCCCGATGTCAATCTACTCTCTTCTCCCAAGCCTAGGACTCAGGCTGTGGCCTTTCCTCCTCCCAAGCAAACCTTCCAAATGTACCTTGCTGGCAATTCTGCAATATTGCATATCCTAATCCCTTCCCGCTCCCGGCAACACTCTGCCCCCCTCCCTCAGCCAGACCACATCAGAACCCTCCTTCAGAACCAAATGCTACTTCCTCCATGAAGCCTTCCTGGATAGATAGCTCCCTTTCCTAGTTGGGATGTCCCATTAGCCACTTTCACTACCTAGTGCATTTCTTTTTTTTTAGTCATGTACTTGCAAGTTTTGTGAGTGTGACTGTGATTCGTATTTGAATGACTTGCCTGAGGTGATCAAAAGACCTTTGACAGAGCTGGGAAAAAACAAAAAACCTAGATAATTGACTGTCTTCTCGATCTCTGTCAGCCAAGATAACTCCTTCTCCTCCAAACCATTTTTCAATCCCCAGCCCCATCATGCTGGATCCCAGATAAAGGTAAAATGGGTTAAGTAACCTCGCTGGGGATCTCCAGGCTGAGACCCAGCACACCTCACCTCGCCTCTATGCTCTGAGCACCCATTTCTACCTTCCGTTCTGTGTTTCCCAAGGGCCCCAGTCTCTGTAATCTGGTTAGCAGCATAGATTCATTAGTGCTCCTGAGCACGGCTTCCCGCAGCTCAGGTGCGGCTCCTGGCCCCCATTTCCCCAGTAACCTCTAGGGCCTTTTGAATGTATTCTCTTTTCTTATGGCATTTGATAAGCACTTCCTACATGTGAGGTAGTCAGTCAATCAGTTAATCATATTTATTAAGCACTTACTATGCACAGAGCACTGTACTAAGCACTTGGAAGAGTATAATACAACAATAAACAGACACATTTTCTGCCCACTATGAGCTTACAGTCTGGAGGGGGAGAGAGTCATTAATAAATAAAAAGCACTGTTCTAAGTACTGGGGCAGATACAAGTTTATCAGGTCCCTGTCCCACATGGGGTTCACAGGCTAAATTGGGGGGAAGTGGTTAATCCTGATGAGTGCCGAGTGATAATATCAGATGATGGTAGCAGAATTCGTGATTCTGCCTTGGTGGAACAGTGCTACTTTCTTCGTTTCTGTGACAGGAAGGAGTAACAGAAAGGGGCAAAAGAGGGTTTAGCTGCGGAGAGGTGAAGGAGGGGTGGTAGAGGGAGTAGAGGGAGAAGAGGAGCTCAGTCTGGGAAGGCCTCTTGGAGGAGGTGAGTTTTAAGTAGGGTTTTGAAGAGGGAAAGGGAATCAGTTTGGCGGAGGTGAGGAGGGAAGGCGTTCCAGGACCGCGGGAGGATGCGGCCCAGGGGTCGACGGCGGGATAGGCGAGACCGAGGGATGGTGAGGAGGTGGGCGGCAGAGGAGCGGAGCGTGCGGGGTGGGTGGTAGAAAGAGAGAAGGGAGGAGAGGTAGGAAGGGGCAAGGTGATGGAGAGCCTTGAAGCCTAGAGTGAGGAGTTTTTGTTTGGAGCGGAGGTTGATAGGCAACCACTGGAGTTGTTTAAGAAGGGGAGTGACATGCCCAGATCGTTTCTGCAGGAAGATGAGCCGGGCAGCGGAGTAAAGAATAGACTGGAGCGGGGCGAGAGAGGAGGAAGGGTGGTCAGAGAGAAGGCTGACACAGTAGTCTAGCCGGGATATAACGAGAGCCCGTAGCAGTATGGTAGCCGTTTGGGTGGAGAGGAAAGGGTGGATCTTGGCGACATTGTAAAGGTGAAACCGGCAGGTCTTGGTAACGGATAGGATGTGTGGGGTGAACGAGAAAGACGAGTCAAGGATGACACCGAGATTGCGGGCCTGAGAGACGGGAAGGATGGTCGTGCCATCCACGGTGATAGAGAAGTCTGGGAGAGGACCGGGTTTGGGAGGGAAGATGAGGAGCTCAGCTTTGGTCATGTTGAGTTTTAGGTGACGGGCAGACATCCAGGTAGAGACGTCCTGGAGGCAGGAGAAGATACGAGCCTGAAGGGAGGGGGAGAGGACAGGGGCAGAGATGTAGATCTGTGTGTCATCTGCATAGAGATGATAGTTGAAGCCATGAGAGCAGATGAGTTCACCGAGGGAGTGAGTGTATATGGAGAACAGAAGAGGGCCAAGAACTGACCCTAGAGGAACTCCAACAGTTAGAGGATGGGAAGGGGAGGAAAGTTGGCATTAGAGGACCAAGTGGGTGGATGGGTTACAGCAGGATAGTAGCAAGGTGAGGTAGGAAGGGGCAATGTGATTGAGTGCTTTAAAGCTGATGGTAAAGAGTTTCTGTTTGATATGGAGGTGGATGGGTAACCACTGGAGGTTCTTGAGGAGGAGGTAAACATGGCCTGATGGTTTTCACAGAAAAATAATCCGGGCAGCAGAGGGAAGTATGCACTGGCAGCAGGAGGCTGACACAGTAATCAGTTGATTAGACTGTAAGCTCGTCATTAGGCAGGGATTGTCTCTATATGTTGCCGAATTTTACATTCCAAGCGCTTAGTACAGTGCTCTGCACATAGTAAGCGCTCAATAAATACTACTGAATAACCAAGGCGGGATAGGATAAATGCTCAGATTAACATTTGGATGGAGAGGAAAGGGTGGGTTTTAGCCATGTTGTGAAAGTCAAACTTAACAGAACTTAATGATGGATTGAATCTATGGGTTGAATGAGAGAGAGAGGAGTCAAGAATCATACCAAAGTTGTAGGCTGGTAATAATAATAACAATAATAATATTGATAATGATATTTGTTAAGTGCTTATTATGTGCCAAGCACTGTAGTAAACACTGGGGCAGATACAAGCACTAGGTCAGTCCCTGTCCTACATGAGCCTCCCACAATCCCTATTTTACAGATGAGGTACCCGAGGCACAAAGAAATGACTTGCCCAAGGTCACCCATATGGCAGAGCTGGGATTAGAACCCGTGACCTTCTGACTCCCAGGCCTGGGCTCCATCCACTACACCATGCTATTTTCTCAGCAGAGTCGAGTAGAGATGGGTTGAAGGCAGGAGGAAATGAGAGCCTGCAAAGAAGGAGCGAGACGCAGCTCGCGATGGAAAATTTGGGAATCATTCACACAGAGGTGGTAGCTGAAGCCATGGGAGCAAATGAGTTCTCCAAGGGAGTGGATGTAGATGGAGGATAGAAGGGGCCCCCAAATTGAGCCTTGAGGGACCCCCACACACACACAGTTAGGGGGTGGGAGGAGCCCACAAAAGAGACTGAGAATGAGGAGGCAGAGAAGGACAACCTGGAGGAGGACAGCTTCAGTGAAGCTGAGGTTGGATAAACTAACTCTCTTCCCCTCTTCAAAGCCCTACTGAGAACTCACCTCCTCCAAGAGGCCTTCCCAGACTAAGCTTCCCCTTTTCCTTCTGCTCCCTCTGCTCCCTCTCAACTCCCCCTCCACCCTCTGCTCCTTCCCCCTTACCCCTTCACCTCCCCTCAGCTAAGCCCCCTTTCCCTCTGCTCTTCCCCCTCTCCCTTGCCCTCCCCTCAGGACTGTGCTCATTTGTATATATTTTTATTACCCTATTTATTTTGTTAATGAAGTGTACATCCCTTTGATCCTATTTATCGTGATTATGTTATCTTGTTTTTGTCCATCTGTCTCCCCGGATTAGACTGTAAGCCCGTCACTAGGCAGGAATTGTCTCTATCTGTTACTGAATTGTATATTCCAAGCGCTTAGTACAGTGCTCTGCACATAGTGAGTGCTCAATAAATACTACTGAATGAATGGTAATGTTTCCGGGAGAAGGGGATGGTTGACAGTGTCGAAGCCAGCTGAAATGTCGGGGAGGATTAGGATGGAGTCAGTCCTCCAAAGCCAACTCCTCAGTGTACTTCTTGCGGCTGCCCCCTCGCCCACTTCCTACCTCTAGGCTGGGACTCCTTCCCCCTTCGTATATGACAGGCCACCGCTCTCCCCACCTTTAAAACCTATTAAAAACAAAAACAAACCACATCTCTTCCAGGAGGTCTTCGCTCAGACTTCGTCTCCCCTACTACCTCCCCCTTCTGCGTCGCCTACGCACTTAGATCTGCATCCTTCAAGCACTTGATATTCACCCCACCATTGGGCCCCACAGCAGTTATGGTAGGGATCGTCTCTATCGGCTGACAAATCGAACTTTCCAAGTGCTTAGTACAGTGCTCGGGACAGCGTAAGCACTCAATAAATGCAATTGAATGAATGAATGGTGGGCAGGGAGCTTGTCTACCACCAACTCTGTTGGACTGCACTCTCCCAGTGCTCTGCCCACAGTACATGCTCAATAAATGCCATTTTTAAAAGTCTGTAATTTATTTTGGGCTGTTCCTCCAGTTGGACTGTAAAGGTTAGAGGGCAGGGGTCAAGTCTAGGCGCTTCTTTCTGTGACGTTGCCAACTCAGTTGGTGTTCAAAACTGTGGCTAGAAACTGAGAGGAGCAACAAAAACCCAACCCCACTAAGCGGTGGAATGTACCTTCCTCCCAGATGCCCCCCTGGGCTGGGCAGTTTCCAGGAAGCAAAGCTTCTCTGGCTAAATGGGCACCAACCCCATGTGGAGCCAACATGGCCCCAGAGGTTACTGGACCTGGGTTCTAATCCCCCCGCTCCGCCACCTGTCTACTGTGTGACCTTGGCCAAGTCACACCTTCTCTGCACCTTAGTTACTCCATCTGTCTGCTGCGTGACCTTGGCCAAATCACAACTTCTCTGTGCCTCGGTTACTCCACCATTTGCCTGCTGTGTGACCTTGCTGTGTGACTTTGGGCAAGTCACTTAACCTCTCAGTACCTCAGTTACCTCATCTGGAAAATGAGGATGAAGACTGTGAGCCCCACGTGAGACAACCTGATCACCTTGTAACCTCCCCAGTGCTTAGAACAGTGCTTTGCGTATAGTAAGCACTTAACAAATACCATTATTATTATTATTATTATTATTATTATTAACTTCTCTGCACCTCGGTTACTTCATCTGTCTGCTGTGTGACCTTGGCCAAGACACACCTTCTCTGAGCCTTGGTTATTCTGCCCTCTTCCTGCTGTGTGTCTTTGACCAAGTCACAACTTCTCTGCGCCTTAGTTACTCCACCATCTGCCTGCTGTAGGACCTTGCTATGTGACTTTGGGCAAGTCACATAACTTCTCTGTGCCTCAGTGACTTCATCTGAAAAATGGGCATTAAGACTGTGAGCCCCACATGGGACAACCTGATCACTTTGTAACCTCTCCAGTGCTTAGAACAGTGCTTTGCACATAGTAAGCGCTTAACAAATGCCATCATTATTATTAACCTCTCTGCACCTCAGTTACTCCATCTGTCTGTGGTGTGATCTCGGCCAAGTCACAACTTCTCTGCGATTCGATTACTCCACCATCTGCCTGCTCTGTGACCTTGACCAAGTCGCAAGTTCTCTGTGCCTCGGTTATTCCATCTCTCTGCTGTGTGACCTTGGCCAAGTCACAACTTCTCTGCACCTCGGTTACTCCATCCGTCTGCTCTGTGACCTTGGCCAAGTCACAACTTCTCTGTTCCTCAGTTAGTCCATCCATCTGCTGTGTGACCTTGACCAAGTCACACCTTCTCTGCGCCTCAGTTACTCCACCATCTGCCTGCTTTGTGACCTCGGCCAAGTCACCCCTTCTCTCTGCCTCGGTCACCTCACCTGGAAAATGGGGATGAAGACTGTGAGCCTCACGAGGGGCAGGGACTGTGCCTGGCCCCATCATCCTGTCCCTACCCCAGGTCTCGGCGGGGTGCCTGACATGGGGTGAGCAGTCTCCGAACACCCTCAAAAACGATAGTGATGTTTCCAAAACGACAACCGTTTCTCCACTGCACCGGCTGACTAAGTCGGTCTCCGGGGCCGGCCAGAGGAGAAGCCTGAGGGGCCATGGGTTGGGGGTCGGTCGGCACCTTCGGGGAGCCCCAGACCTGGGGCCCCGCCCCGACACACACTTACACACGCACACACACACACGGACAGGGACAGGGGCTGCCGTAGCAAAGGTGCCAATATGCGAGACGAAGCTTACGCTGAACAAGCCGTCGCTGGTAAAGCGGAGTCGCCGTTAAAGCGTTTCCCGACCTGCGATGGCTTCTTGGGGAGCAGTGGCTGTTCTTTCATTCATTCCTTCGTTCCTTTGTTCATTCATTCATTCATTTGTCCATTCATTCCTTCCTTCCTTCTTTCCTTCATTCATCCATTCATTCATTCATCCGTATTTATTCATTCATTCCGTCAATCGTATTTATTGAGGGCTTACTGGGTGCAGAGCCCCGGTCTAAGCGCTTGGAATGGACAATTCAGCAACAGATAGTGACAGTTCCTGCCCCACATTCATTCATTCATTCGTTCATTCATTTATTCATTCGTCCATTCATTCATCCATATTTATTCATTCATTCCTTCAATTGTATTTATTGAGGGCTTACTGGGTGCAGAGCCCTGGTCTAAGGCTTGGAATGGACAATTCGGCAACAGATAGAGACAATCCCTGACTCACATTCATTCATGCATTCGTTCATTAATTCATTCGTTCGTTCGTTCATTCATTCATTCATTGATTCATTTTTGCTCATTCATTCCTTCAATCATATTTCTTGAGCGCTTACTGGGTGCAAAGCCCTGGGCTAAGCATTTGGAATGGACAATTCGGCAACAGATAGAGATAATCCCTGCCCCACATTCATTCATTCTTTCATTCATTTATTCAGTCAGTCTTTCATTCGTTAGTTCGTTCATTCATTCATTCATTCATTCATTCATTCATTTTTGTTCATTCCTCCCTTGAATCGTATTTCTTGAGTGCTTACTGGGTGCAGAACCCTGATCCTAGTGCTTGGAATGGACGATTTGGCAACAGAGAGAGAAAATCCGTGCCCCACATTCATTCATTCATTAATTCGTGTGTTCGTTCGTTCATTCATTCATTCATTCATTAGTTTTTGTTCATTCATTCCTTCAATCGGATTTATTGAGTGCTTACTGGGTGCAGAGCCCTGGTCCAAGTGCTTGGAATGGACAATTTGGCAACAGAGAGAGACGATCCCTGCCCCACATTCATTCATTCATTCATTCATTCATTCAATTGTATTTATTGAGCACTTACTGGGTGCAGAGCCCTGGTCTAAGCACTTGGAATGAACAATTCGGCAACAAACAGAGACAGTCCCTGCCCCACACTGGGCTCACAATCTAAACAGAGTAGACAGACAAGAAAACAAAACAAAACAAATAGGCATTGATACCATCAAAATAAATAAATAGATTCATAGATATAGACACATCATTAATAAAATAATATAAAATAGTGGCAACGGCTTGTTCGGCCTAAGCCTCGTCTTGCTCACTGGTCCCTTTGCCACTGCAGCCCCAGTCCCCGTGTGTGTGTGTGCGTGTGTGTGTGTTTGTGTCAGGGCAGGGCCCCGGGTCTGGTGCCGACCGCCCCCCGACTCATAGCCCCTCGGGTTTCACCCCCGGCCGGCCCTGGCGACTGACTTCTTCGGCCGGTGCTGTGGAGAAACGGTTGTCATTTTGGAACTGTCACCATCATTTTTGAGGGTGTTTGGCAAGTGCTCACCCTGTGTCAGGCGCCCCGCCGAGTTCCAGGGTAGGGACAGGATGATCAGACACATCGTTAATAAAATAAATAGAGTAATAAATAATATATACAAATATATATTAGTGCTTTGGGGATGGGAAAGAGGTGGAGCAGAGGGAGGGAGGAGGGGCAATGGGGAGGGGAGGAGGAGCAGAGGGAAAGTGAGGGCTCAGTCTTGGAAGGCCTCCTGGGGAGGTGAGCTCTCAGTAGGGCTTTGAAGGGGGGAAGAGAGTTAGTTTGGCGGATGTGAGGAGGGCGGGCATTCCAGGTCAGTGGTAGGACGTGGGTCAGGGGTCGATGGCAGGACAGGCGAGAACAAGGCCCAGTGAGGAGGTTAACTGCAGCAGAGGAGTGGAGTGTACGGGCTGGGATGTAGAAGGAGAGAAGGGAGGTGAGGTAGGAGGGGACCAGGTGATGGAGAGCTCTGAAGCCAAGAGTGAGGAGTTTTTGCTTCATGAAAAGGTTGATAGGAAACTACTGGAGGTTTTTGAGGAAGGGAGTGATAGACCACAGGCCACGATGCCCAGCGGAGGCTGGCCGAGGTTAGGTCGCGCTGGGGTCCACTGGAATCTTCTTTCTAACATTAAATGTGAAACATACAAGTCATACAGATGAAAGATTGCCAGAGAAATCCATTCTAATTTCATTCTCTCTCTCTCCCTCCCTCTCTCTTTTTCTCTATCTCTCATATAACATTAGGTGAATTACATTATGCTTCGACCCCCAAACTCCGGACCCACAAAACATGCTTCCGAACCGATGAGGCCAAGAAGCTGCTAGGCCTTCATTTCTCCTCTCCCTGTTCCCACCCGGCCTTCAGTTCATTCATTCCTTCATTCAATCGTATTTACTGAGCGCTTACTGTGGGCAGAGCACTAGAGTAAGTAGCTTGGAAAATACAATTCGGTAACGGATAGAGACAATCCCTACCCAACAACGGGCCTGCGGTATAGAAGGGGGAGAAGATTGGGGTGCCCAATGAGGAACACAGAGCAGTAGAAGGTGGGGCTGTCTGATGCCATGGTGGTATCATGTTCATGGTGCCCATTGTTCGGATGTCAACCTCATCAAATATAGTTATCAATGGCGTACTGTGTGCAGAGCACTGTACTAAGCGCTTGGGAGAGTACGATATAACAGGGTTGGTAGACACGTTCCCTGCCCACAACCAGCCACTGGTTTGCTCCCCAGCCCTCAGGGATTCAGGGACCTGCATTCAATTCCTTGAGGGTGTTCAACGGGAACACCAGATTACACAGTTATCAGCTGCTGAAAGCATCAACCATAGATCAATCGGTCAATCAATCGTACTTATTGAGCGCTTACTGTGTGCAAAGCACTGTACTAAGCACATGGGAGAGTATGACAGAGTTGTTGGGCAGGTTCCCTGCCCACAGTGAGTTTACAGTCTAGAGATGTAAGATGAGAAGCAGCGTGGCGCAGTGGAAAGAGCACGGGCTTTGGAGTCAGGGCTCATGAGTTCGAATCCCAGCTCTGCCACTTGTCAGCTGTGTGACTGTGGGCAAGTCACTTAACTTCTCTGTGCCTCAGTTCCCTCATCTGTAAAATGGGGATTAAGACTGTGAGCCCCACGTGGGACAACCTGATTCCCCTGTGTCTACCCCAGCGCTTAGAACAGTGCTCTGCACATAGTAAGCGCTTAACAAATACCAACATAAGATGTCCCTTCGATCCCCTCCCTCTGATCAGCCCATCCCTGTCCTCCCTTCCCAGCACCCCCTCACTCCCTCATCCAACTCCTCCCCACTCCTCACGCTGCCCCCCTTCCACCTGCCCTCCGTCAGCCAACCGTGGCCTGTGGATCCCCCGCCGCATCATAGGAAGGCTTCCCTTCACCCTCGATGGATTCCTGACCCAATCACTGCTAGAGCCTGGGCCGGGCGAGTCAGAAGGAATTGGTTGCTAATCCTGGCTCCTCTACCTGTCTGCTGTGTGACCTTGGGCAAGTCGCTTCACTTCTCTGGGCCTCGGTTCCCTCATCTCTAAAATTCATTCAGTTGTATTTATTGAGCACTGAGCCCCATGAGGGACAGGAACTCTGTCCAACCCAATTTGTTTGTGCCCACCCTGGCGCTTAGTACAGCATATAGTAAGCGCTTAACAAATACCACAATTAGCATTATTATTATCACCAAAACCTGATTCACTCCAGATGACTGTCTCCCCTGATGCACTATCCAAAGGAGGCCTCATTTTCTCCCACTCCCCAAGATTTACCAGGAAAGGGGGGAGGAGTTGGCTTTCTTCTTGCTCCCTAATGTCACTTCCGGGACATTTCCCACCTCTCCCATTCCTCTCTTTTCCTTTTTCTGAAGCCCAAATCATCTGCTTCTACTACCCACTCCAGTTACTCGTCATGGTCATCTACTGCCCACCAGACCCCTTCTTCAACTCCATGAAACACTGTGACCCCTTTCTCACATGCCTTCTCTCTCCAACCCTACATTCATCCTTAGGGACTTCAATATCTACGTGGATGTTTCTCCACTTCCTCTCACTCCTCAGCGCCAATGACCTCCTCCTCCAACCATTCATTCATTCACTCATTAGTATTTATTGAGCGCTTACTGTGGGCAGAGAAGTGCACTAAACGCTTGGAATGTACAATTCGGCAACAGATAGAGACAATCCCTGCACAATGATGGGCTTACAGTCTAATCGGGGGAGACACAGACAAAAACGCCTTACTCACTCAACAACATGGACACAAACTCAAACTCATCATCTCATCATCTCTACCCTTACCAACTCTGAAATCTCTCTATCTGGCCACAGTCCCCACTGTCTTCTGTCCACCCACCCATTCCCCACAGGTCTGACCCTGGGCAAGTCACTTCACTATGAGAAGCAGCGTGGCTTAGTGGAAGGAGCACAGGCTTGGGAGTCAGAGGATGTGGGTTCTAATCTCAGCTCTGCCACTTGTCCTCTTTGTAACCTTGGGCAAATCACTTAACTTCTCTGTGCCTCAGTTACGACATCTGTAAAAGGGGGATTGAGACTGTGAGCCCCACGTGAGACAACCCGGTTACCCAGTGCTTAGAACGGTGCTTGGCACATAGGAAGAGCTTTATAAATATCATAATTGTTATCATTATCTGTCCTGTTCCCCCAAAGACCTCCAATATTTTGACCCCTTCCAATTTTCAACAGTCATCGTGCCCCATTTGCTTTCCATATCCAAACGGGCTTGTTCTTCATTCATATTTCATGGGTCCACCCCTTCCTCTTCACTCTACAATCTCATCCCCCCAACCCACCTTTTTTATCGTATTTGTTAAGTGCATGTGTCAATAGCATCAAAATAGATAAATAGAATTATAGATATGTGCACATCATTAATAAAATAGAGTAATAAATATGTACAAATATACACAAGTGCTGTGGGGTGGGGGAGGGGGTAAACCAAGAATAGGGGCAATGGGGAGGGGAGGAGGAGCAGCGGAAAAGGGGGGTCAGTCTGGGAAGACCTCCTGGAGGAGATGAGCTCTCAGTAGGGCTTTGTAGCGGGGAAAAGAGTTAGCTTGGTGGATGTGAGGAGGGAGGGTAATCCAGGTCAGTGGTAGAACATGGTCTGGGGTTGATGGCGGGACAGGTGGAAACGAGGCCCAGTGAGAAGGTTAGCAGTGGCAGAGGAGTGGAGTGTGTGGGCTGGGCTGTAGAAGGAGAGAAGGGAGGTGAGGTAGGAGGGGGCAAGGAGATGGAGAGCTTTGAAGGAGGCAGACAGAGGCAGTGATCCAGGGCTGTCGGTTAGTGGTGCGAGAGCGACGGAGGGATAAGGGAGCATGTGAGTTGAGTTGAGTAGAGTGGGTGGAGTTGAGAGCATCAACCTAGTCATCAAGCGTGGGTGGAGTGTAAGCCCGTCAAAGGGCAGGGATTGTCTTTATCTGTTACCGATTTGTACATTCCAAGCGCTTAGTACAGTGCTCTGCACATAGTAAGCACTCATTAAATACTATTGAATAAATGAGTGGATAGGGAGGCAAGGTGGGAGAGAGAGATGGATGGGGTCGAGAGAGTAGAGGTCTCTGTGGGAGAGTGATACAGATTTAGAGGGGGGAGGAGTGTGAAAGAGGAGACAGGGGAGAAGGTTATGGTCAGAGGGGTAGTTAATCAAGTTGGACTCAGTCAATATCCCACATGGGGCTCACAATCTCTATCCCCATTTTACAGATGATGTAACAGGGACAGAGAAGTTAAGTGACTTTCTCAGAAATTGAGTGGTGGAGCTGGGATCAGAATCCAGGTCTTTCTGACTCCCAGGCCCATGGTGTATCCACTAGGCCATGCTGCTTCCCAAACCTTTTGGTACAAGCCCTCTTCACTTCCCAGCTGTCCATTGGCTCAACCTCCAGATTAATTCCAGCATTTTACCTCTTCCATTTATATCAGATTAATAAAATGCCAGTTGGAGTAGAGCACTCCCCCTTCTCAAAGTCTCTTTATGGCAACCCCTCCCAATCCCAAGTTGGGATTTGTCACCAACTGTAGATTTCCAGTTGACAGCAGGGTGTCTCTCTGCGTTGTCTGGAGGTATCCCTGCCACTTTACATGCTATTCACTTAACCGCCATTATCTTAGACAGCTGGTCTACAAGGAAACTGAACTTCCCCCATCAGGGACACCTAGACGTTAAGAATTTCATTTCCCCCAGTAGAGGAATTAATTAATGTTCACCCTCATTCACCTCCATAGTGGCTGTCACTGGAAAGCAGGACAGAGGAATGGGACATGGTGCAGTTATGAGTGAGCCATCCCCTTCACCAGCACCCACGCAACCAGTGCTTGTGGTATCCAACATGGCGACTGCCATTGTCTACCATCATATTCGACTGTGATCGCAAATGGGTATACAGGGGGAACATGACAACGGAGAAGGGACGGGCTCACCCCGACTGGTGCCAGGAGTTGTGAGAGAAGAGCTCCTGCTCACCCTCCAGGCTGGTGAGGACAAGAGAAACTCCACAGGTCCCCCGGCCAGGCAGGGGGTGTCTCTTTCTGACAGAGAAGAAGTGGGATGAGCTAGTGTTAGCTATCTGTCCTACCCAAAATGCTGTGTGGGGGGATGGTGAAAAATGGCTTCTGCTCATAATGCCAAATCTGTAGAAGGCCTTGTCCTGATGAAATCTATGTCGGGATCATTCATCAGAGAGTAGATGTGTGGTGCTCCAACCTGAAAAACAAAAGAACCCACATTAAGAAAAACAGGTGTAATATGTAAACAGCATGGCTCAGTGGAAAAAGCACTTGAAAGTCAGAGGTCATGGGTTCTCATCCCGACTCTGCCACTTGTCAGCTGTGTGACTTGGGGCAAGCCAGTTCACTCCTCTGTGCCTCAGTTACCTCATCTGTAAAATGGGGATTAAGACTATGAGCCCCACATGAGACAGCCTGATTACCTTGTATCCCTCCCCCAGTGCTTAGAACAGTGCTTGGCACATAGTAAAGCACTCAACAAATGCCATTATCATCATGTAAACCTTTACTAATACCAGGGGATGTGAACCACTTTTTCTTTCAGTACTGTATGACTTTTCATCCTGTATCTTCCCACCAAAAATTGTCCCATCTTTCCCATCACTGTAGACAGCACCACTATCCTCCCTACCTCACAATCCTGTCACCTCAGCATTGTCCTAGAATCATCTCTCTCATTCCACACACACACATGTTCAATCTGTCCCCAAATCTGGTCAGTTCCACTTGCATAACATTGCTGAAATCTGCCTTTTCCTCTCCATCTGAACTGATATCCTGCTGATCCAAGCACTTATCCTAACCAGCCTCGATTACAGCATCTGTTTCCGTTCATTCATTCATTCATTCATTCATTCATTCATTCAATAGTATTTATTAAGCACTTACTATGTGCAGAACACTATACTAAGCGCTTGGAATGTACAATTCGGCAACAGAATTGTACATTCTTTGACCTCTTTGATCTCCCCTTTGACCGTCCGGCCTCCTGTCTCTCCCCATACTTCAGTCTGCTACGCAGATCATTTATCAACACAAATGTTCAGTCCACGTCTCCCCACTCCTCAAGAACCTCCAGTGGCTGCCCATCCACCTCCACATCAAAAATCAACTCCTTACCACTGGATTTAAAGCACTCAATCAGCTCGCCCCCTCCTATCTCACCTCACTAATTACCTACTACAGTCCAGCCTGCACACTCGGTTCGTCTGTAGCCAGTTTACTCACTGTGCCCTGATCACATCCATTTTGTCACTGACCCCTTTCTAATGTCCCCCCTCTATCCTGAAACTCCCTCCCCCTTTCTATATATGCCAGACTGCCACTCTCTACCTTCAAAGTATCATTAAGGTCACATCTTCTCCAAAAGGCCTTCCCCGATTAAAGCTCTACTTTCCCCAGTTTGCTATCCCTTCTGTGTCACCTATGTACTTAAATCTGAGACTTTTGGGTATTTTATAGTCACTTCACCCCCAACCCCACAACACTTATGTACATATATTTAAATTACATGTGATTAATTACTTATTCATATTATTGTCTACCTCCCCTCTAGACTCTAAGCTCATTATGGACAAAACGTGTCTTCTAATTCCGTTGTATTGTACTCTCCCGAGCTCTTAGTAAAGTGCTCTGCACATAGTAAGCGCTCAATAAAGACAAATGATTGATAGAGTCTACGCTTATTGTCGACAGGGAATATGTCTACCGACGCCATTATATTCTACTCTCCCAAGCAGTTAGCACGGTGATCTGCAAACAGTAACCAGTCAATAAATACAAGTGCTTGATTTTGCTCTTCGCTTCCCACTCAAAAACCCATTATTCATGGATACCCATTCTTCTGCACATCAAGCAGAAACTCCGAACCATTGACTTTAAATCACTCATTCAACTTCCTTTCCACTATACCTCGTTTCACACGCTGCACTTCTTTCAAGCCAACATATTAAGATTTTTCCTCAACTTGTTTACCACCAGCCGCCAGCTCGTGACCTCCTTCTCAGTAATAATAACTGTGGTATTTGTTACTATGAGCCAGTCACTTTACTAATCACTGCACTGCGGTGGATACAAGCAAACTGGGTAGGGCACAGTTCGTGTCCCATATGGGGCTCAGAGTCTCAATCTACATTTAACATGTGAGGTAACTGAGGCAAAGAGTTACCTCACATGTTGGAGACATCACCACCGTCCTCCCCGTCTCACAAGCCCACAACCTTGGGTAGAAAGGTGGTGGAGCTGGGATTGGAACCCAGGTCTTTATGACTTCCAGACCCTTGCTCTATCCACTCGGCCATGCTGCTTCTCTGAACTCTGCCCCCCTACACACCTATCACAGTACTGTTCTCCCCATCTTCAAGGGCCCTTTGGAACCACCTCTACTCTGGAAGGCCTTCCCTTTTCACCTCCTCACCCTACTTCTTGACCACTGCTACTTAACCTGCGTTGAATGGGATCGATGAGTGGGGGATAATGCCGAGGTTGTGGGCTTGTGAGACGGGGAGGACGGTGGTGATGTCTCCAATAATGGGAAAGTCTGGGGGCAGACAGGGTTTGGGAAGAAATGTTCTGGTTTCGGCCTGATTCTGATGATCAGTTCTCCTATAACATGGGAGTTGCTTTCTTGAAGATCCTCAAGTTAAAACCTGTTGTGGCAAACACTTCTTTAAAATGCTATTTAGAACATACCACTTTCCTCCTCAAGCTATCCAACAGCTGTCCGTTTTTCTCACTTGAAACAGAAATGGCAGTCAATCAATCCATGGCATTTATTGAGTGCTTACTGTGTAGGGGTAGTGTGGCTCAATGGAAAGAGCATAGGCTTGGGAGTCAGAGGTCATGGGTTCAAATCCCGTCTCAGCCGCCTGTCAGCTGTGTGACTTTGGGCAAGTCATTTAACTTCTCTGTGCCTCAGCTACCTCATCTGGAAAATGGAGATTAAGACTGTGAGCCCCACGTGGGACAACCTGATCACTGTGTATACTCCCCAGCGCTTTGCACATAGTAGGTGCTTAGCAAATATCATTATTATTATTATTATTATTAATAAAGTATAGCATAGTTGGTAGATATATTCCCTCCCCATAAGGAGCTTACAGTTTAGAGGGGGAGACAGACATTAAAATAGATTAACCCACTCTGCTATATTGTATTCTTCCAAGTGCTCGATACAGTGCTGTGCACAGAGTAAGTGTGCTCCATAAATGATTGATTGATTGATTGATTGAAATTAAGGATGTGAATTAAGGATTGATTGAATTTAAGGATTGAAATTAAGTCCTGGGGGCTTGAGTGTAAAGGGTACAGATCCAAATGCAGAGGTGACACAGAAGGGAGAGAGAGTAGGGGAAATGAGGATTTAGGGGAGGCCTCTGGGAGGAGATGAAATTTTAATAAAGCTTTGAAAGGGGGGAGAGTGGTGTTTTTTTCAAATATGAAGGGGGACAGAGGTCCAGGCCAGAAGGGGGCCAGGCCAGAGGTAAAGGGTCAGCCGCCGGATAGATGAGATGGAGTTATAGTGAAGAGAGGAGTGAAGTGTGTGGGCTGAGTTGTCATAGGAAATCAAGGGGGTTAAGGTAAGAAGGAGCAAACACTGGTAAGAAGTTTCTGTTTGATGTGGAGGTGGATGGGCAGCCACTGGAAATTCCTGAGGAGTTGGGAAATGTGGAAATGGGAAATTCCACTGCTTCCACTCCTTTTTGCCATGCCATGTGCCTTCTCAACTCTAAAGCCCTTCAAAAAAGTTTTCATCTTCAAAGCAGCAATAGGAATATTTTTTAAAGGTATTTGTTAAGCACTTACTATGTGCCAGGCACTGTACTAAACAATGAGGTAGATAGAAGCTGGGTGGACACGGATCACGTCCACATGGGGCTCTCATTCTTAATGAATCCCCATTCTGCAGGTGAGGGAACTGTGGCACAGTGAAGTTAAGTGGCTTGCCTGAGATTATACAGCAGCCACATGGCAGAGCCGGAATCAGAACCCAGGTCCTCTGCCTCCCAGACTTATGCTCTCTCCACTAGGCTAGTAACTACTGTATGTGCTGTGCGAGGTTCCCGGAAGAAAACAACAAAAGCAGAAGACACAAAGACATGACCCCATCTCTTCAGGGATACATACTTTCGTGGGGGAAGACAGGTAGACACAAATGGTTTACATGTAGCTAGAGCAGTAAGAAAAATACAGCAGCGTGTACTTCACTTTGAAAATGATGCTACTGTCGGTAAGATTGCATTTATGAATGGGAGTGTCTCCTGAATAAACTCTCTTGCACATTTGCACGTGAAAATTCAGGAGTGCACCTTCTCTGATCTCCTGTCTTTTGGGGGTTGGAGGTGGTCAGTCAGTGGTCAGTCTCTGGGGAGAGCTCTTCTAAACATCCAGATGGTCCTGTTGAAGGTTGGCAAAGAAACTGCAGGGAAGGAAAGGGGAAAACTCCATTTCCAAGAAAGCAAAAAGGATGGTGACCTTTCTGCACCATTGTAGAGGGTGTCCTGGGGAGAGTAAAGTTTCCGAGTTTTCTTGATGGAGGAAGAAAAATCTGAAGCTGCTTCTGCTCCCTGACGCTCATCAGTGCGGAACTGCTACAAAGCTGGCTCCTCATGGGGAAGTCTATGGTCCCTATTCAAGATGATGGGAAGCTGCCTAGGGAAGGTTGATGATTTGTTTTGGAATTTTTCTGGTGTAAATCTTGGCTCATGGTTTTCAATCTCTGTTTTGAGTTTACTTTCTTTCATTCCTTTGAATTCTACCTCCAATTAAAATATTATTTGCGAACAAATATGTGTAATCAGAATTTTATAGTTCTTCAGAGTACTCATGCAGATTTCCCCTTTGGATTCTAACCGGATTCTGCATGGCTTTTATTCCTTTGGAATGCTTGGCTTGAAAAAGGGCTGCTAAAGCTTCTCTTTTTAAACATTTTAGCATGGCCTGGGAGTCTGAAGGACCTAGGTTCTAATTCTGGCTCCTTTAAAATCTGCTGTGTGACCTTTAATTTCTCTGGGCCTCGGAGATTAAGACTGCGAGCCCCATGTGGGATGTAGACTGCTTATCTTGTATCTACCCCAGCTTAATACAGTGCCTCACACATTGTAAGTGCTTAACACATACCATTAAAAAACCCTCAAACCCACTTTTATCTAACATTGGGTAAAGATTAATAATAATAATAATCATGGCATTTGTTAAGCAGTTACTATGTGTCAAACACGATTCTAAGCTCTGTGGGAAATACAAGGTAATCAGGTTGTCCCATGTGGGGCTCCCAGTCTTCATCCCCATTTTCCAGATGAGGTAACTGAGGCAAAGTGAAGTTAAGTGACTTGCCCAAAGTCACACAGCTGACAAGTGGAGGAGTGAGGATGGGAACCCACGACCTCTGACTTCCAAGCCCGAGCTCTTTCCACTAAGCCATGCTGCTTCTCTTACTCAAACCACTGGTTAGGAGGAGAAAGGCATGTCTTACCACCAGCAAGCTGTGCCTCTGAGTTGTTTTTGTGGTATTGTTGATGGTCTGCCCTCAGCTACCTCCAATCTCTTGTTAGTGCCCCTGTCTCTAGGGAACACTTTCTGAGATAGCTGGGAGAGAGCGCGAATATATCTCGGAGACATCAAAGGCAGCAGATTTCACTGTGCATTCACCCTTTTGGAAGCCCTCGTTAAGTAGGGACAGGCACTTGAATCTGCACCTGCAATGAAGTCCATTCCATCTAAGCATTTAGGTACTCTCCTTACCCTCCATCCCCACAGCATTTATATATATATATATATATGTCTTTTTACTTGGTTGCTTCCAGTACTTGTCATTTATTTTAGTGTCTGTCTCCCCACCTAGACTATAATCTCTTTAAGGGAAGGGAATCACATCTACTTAACTCTAGTGTGCTCTCCAAATCACTTAATACAATGCTCTGCTCAATAAATGCCAGAGACTGATTGGCTACGTAGCTCACCTTCTTCATTCCTCTCAAATCAACATACCCGCTGAGCTTTGTTCTCATCTCTCCCACCTCCATTCTCTTGCTCACACCCTTTCTCCTGCTTGCAATCCACAAGATACGGACTCTCCCTATCTTCAAAGTCTTTCTGAAATCCTCCTCTCAAAATCCTCCACCTCCACTTGTGCATCTGAACCCATTCCTTCGCACCTTATAAAAACATTCCCTACAGCCATCTTCAACTGTTCACTCTCCAGTGGCTTCTTCCCCACTGTTTGAAAACATGTTCATGTTTCTTTTATCCTTTTATTCTTTTAGAATCCTCCCTTGACCCCAGGGCTCCCTCAAGTAACCGTCCCATCTCCGTCCTACCATTCCTCTCCTAACTCCTTGAGCAAGTTGACTACGCTTGTTGTCTCAGATTCCTCTCCTCTAATTCTCTCCTTGACCCCCTCCAATCTGGCTTCTGTCCCCTTCACTCCTCAGAACCACCCTCTCAGCGTTCATCAATGATCTCCTTCTTGCCATATCCAATGGCCCCTACTCCATCCTAATCGTCCTTGACATCTAAGCTCCCTTTGACAATGTTGACCACCTCCTTCTCCTGGAAATGTTATCCAACCTCGACTTCACAATGACATTGTCCTCTTCTGGTTCTCCTCTTACTGCTCCGGCTGCTCATTCTCAGTTTCCTTCATGGGCTCCACCTCTGCTTCTCACCTTCTAACCGTGGGGGTCCCTGAAGGTTCAGTTCTGGGTCCCTTTCTTTTCTCCATCTACACCCACTCCCTTGGAGAATTAATTAGTTCCCATTGCTTCAACTACCACCTCTATGAAGATGATACCCTAATCTACATCTCCACCCCGATCTCTCTCCCTTTCTGCATTTTAGCATTTCCTCCTATCTTGGCACATCTCTATTCGGATGTCCTCCTGCCACCTGAAGCTTAACAAGACTCCTGACTTTTTCATCACTGTAGACTCATAAGTCTCATAAGACCTTCCTGTCTCATAAGACCATAACCTGGGTGTTATCCTTTCTTTCATCCATACGTTCATTCAGTCGTATTTATTGAATACTTACTGTGTGCAAAGCACTTTACTAAGTGCATGGGAAAGTACAGTATAACGACAACTGGACACATTCCTGCCCGCAGTGAGCTCACAGTCTAAAGGGGGAGGCAGACAGTGATATAAATGAAGGGATAAATAAATTAAAGATGTATACAGATGTGTTCTGGAGATGGGAGGGAGGAGGAATGCAAGTAAGAGTGGCACAGAAGGGAGTGGGAGAAGAGGAGAGAAGGGCTTGACAGCTCTCTCTCATTCAACCCATATATTCAATCCATCACTAAATCCTGTCAGTTCCACCTTCACGACATCGCTAAAATCCTCTTTCCTCGCCATCCAAACTGCTCCCACATTAATACAATCACTCATCCTATCCCACCTTGCTGACCTCCCAGCCTTCTGTCTCTTCCCACTACAGTCCTTACTTCACTCTGCCACCCAGATCATTTTTCTACAGAATCGCTCCAGACAGGTTTCCCCAATCCTCAAAAACCTCCAGTGGTTGTCCATCCACCTCTGTGTCAAACAAAAACCCCTCACCATTGGCTTTAAAGCATTCAACCACCTTGGCCCCTCTTACCCCACCTTGCTACTCTTCTAATACAAATCAGCCCATATACTTCACTTCTCTAATGCTAACCTTCTCACTGTGCCTAGATCTCGTCTATCTCGCCACCAAACCCTCACCCATGTCCTGCCTCTGGCCTGCAACACAGTCTCCCCCCATTCAAAGCCTTTCATTCATTAATTCATTCAGTTGTATTTACTGAGCGCTAACTGTGTGCAGAGCACTGAACTAAGTGCTTGGGAAGTACAATTCGGCAACAGATAGAGACAATCCCTTCCCAAAAATGGGCTCACAGTCTTGAAGTGGGAGACAGACAATAAAACAAAACAAGTAGACAGGCGTCACTGCCATCAAAATAGATAAATAGAACTATAGATAAATTCATTTATTCAATAGTATTTATTGAGCGCTTACTATGTGCAGAGCACTGTACTAAGCGCTTGGAATGTACAATTTGGCAACAGATAGAGACAATCCCTGCCCAGTGATGGGGCAGCCTAAATGGGAGAAACAGACAGCAAAGCAAAACAGAACAAAACAAAAACAAGACAACATCAACAAAATAAATAGAATCAAGGAGATACACACCTTATTAACAAAATAAATAGGGTAATAATATATACAAATACTGAAGGGAGGGGAAGGGGGAGGAGCAGAGGATGGGGGTAGAGCAGAGGGAAATGGAGGGCTCAGTCTGGGAAGGTCTCCTGGAGGAGGTGAGCTCTCAGTAGGGCTTTGAAGAGGGGAAGAGAGCTAGTTTGGCAGCTGTGAGGAGGGAGGGCATTCCAGACCGGAGGTAGGACGTGGGCCAGGGGTCAACGGTGGGACAGGCGCGAACTGGGGCTGTGAGGAGGTGAGTGGCAGAGGAGCGTAGTATATGGGGTGGGCTGTAGAAGGAGAGGAGGGAGGAGAGGTGGGAGTGGGCAAGGTGATGGAGAGGTTCGAAGCCAAGAGTTAGGAGTTTTTGCTTCAGGCGAAGATTGATAGGCAACCACTGGAGATTTTTGAGGAGGGGAGTGACAGGCCCAGAGAGTTTCTGCAGAAAGATAATTCTATCAGCAGAGTGAAGTATAGACTGAAGCGGGGAGAGGCAGGAGGATGGGAGATCAGAAAGGAGGCTGATGGAGTAGTCCAGTTGGGATATTATGAGAGATTGTACCAGCAAGATAGCAGTTTGGATGGAGAGGAAAGGGCGGATCTTGGCAATGTTGTGAAGGTGAGATCGGCAGGTTTTGGTGACAGATTGGATGTGTGGGGTGAATGAGAGAGCAGTCAAGGATGACACCAAGGTTGCGGACCTATGAGACGAAAAGGATGGTAGTGCCGGCCACGGTGATGGGAAAGTCAAGGAGAGGCCAGGGTTTGGGAGGGAAGATAAGGAGCTCAGTCTTGGATAACGATGGCATTTGTTAAGAGCTTACTATGTGCCAAGCACTGTGCTAAGCGCTGGGGGAGATACGAGGTAATCAGGTTGCCCCACATGGGGCTCACGGTCTTAATCCCCATTTTACAGATGAGGTAACTGAGGTAACTGAGGCACAGAGAAGTCAAGTGACTTGCCCAAAGTCACACAGCTGAAAAGTGGTGGAGCGGGATTAGCACCCCCAACCTCTGACTCCCAAGCCCATACTCTTTCCGCTAAGCCATACTGCTTCTCTTAGCCACCCTGCTTCTCTTATTGGGGTGACATCTTCTCCAAGAGGCCTTCCCTGACTAAACCCCTTTTCCTCTTCTCCCGCTCCCTTCTCCGTCAGTCGGACTTGCCCCATTTGTTCATTTCCCCCTCCCAGCCCCACAGCACTTATGTACTTATCTGTAATGTATTTATTTATATTAATGTCTGTCTTCCCCCTCTGCCCCCAGACTCGTCGTTGGAAGGGAATGTGTCTGTTTATTTTTGTATTATACTCTCCCAAATGCTTAATGCAGTGTTCCGCACATAATAAGCACTCAATAAATACTACTGAATAAATAAATGAATTTCAAGGTTGGTGTCTCAGATTAATTTTTCTTCTCCCAACCACTACCTCAGCACGTCTGTGAAAACTACATATTTATCCACTTCTCTTCCTACCTACTTACATACCTGATTATTTAAGCAGCGCGGCTCAGCGGAAAGAGCACAGGCTTAGGAGTCAAAGGTCATGGGTTCTAATCCTGGATCCGCCACCTGTCAGCTGTGTGACTGGGGGCAAGTCACTTGACTTCTCGGTGTCTCAGTTACCTCATCTGTAAAATAAGGATGAAGACTGAGCCTCACGTGGGACAACCTGATGACCCTGTATCTACCCCAACGCTTAGAATAGTGCTTGACACATTCTTAGTAAGTGCTTAACAAATACCAACATTATTATTATTATTATTATTATTAAGCGTTTACTCTTCTGGATGTATATTTTTCTTTTCTCTTCTATCCCTTTTATTTCATTTTATTCTTCTATCCCATTATTTTATGTTTCCTCCCCAAGACCAAAAGCTACTTCAGGGCAGAGACTCTGCCTTCTAAATCTATTTAACACTCCTAAATGATCAGTAGAGTGCTCTGCTCAGAGTACATGTTCACATAGTAGAAATACTAGTAGTGATAGAATTTATTAAGAGCTCACTGGGTGCAGATCATTACACTAAGCCCGAAGAATGCAATGGTGGAAATGAGACCGGGTCCCCGCGTCACAAGGAACTCACAGTGAAAAATATGAGTGGGGCGAGGGGACTGGCGACAGATATAAGGAAAGATGGGACAATTAAAAACACGAAACAACATAAATAACAGGGACAGATACACAAAAGAAAAACAAACAAACAAAATAACAGGGGACTGTGGCTGGAGCTGCAGAGGTTTGGGCTCCTTCCAGTCAACAGTCCAACAGTCACAACCAGAAACACAGTGACCCCAATATTTACAGAACCTGCTAGAGCACTCCCAGTGCCCTATATTTTGAGAAACGGTGTGGGCTAGTAGGAAGAGCATGGGCTTGAGAGTCAGAGGACCTGGTTATTCTAATTCTTGTCTGCTGTGTGACCTTGGGAAAGTCACTTAACTTCTCTGTGCCTCAGCTTCCTCATCTGCAAAACGGGGATTCAATACCTGTTCTCCCATCTACTTGGACTCTGAGCCCCATGTGGGACCTGATTATCTTATATCTACCCCAGTGCTTACTGCAGCACTTGGCACATAGTAGGCACTTAAATATTTAAGTATTTAAGTGGTATTTAAGTGCCATTGTTATTGTTATTATTATTTTGTGGAGTAATTACTATATCATTTGTAACCTCGCCAACTTTGAAATTCCACTCTCCAACCACATCCTCTTCATCAGCCTTCACTCCCATACTCCTCCTCCCCACAAACTGTCCCGTCCCCCCACATCGACGTCCAAACTTCATTTATTTACCCCAGGCCAACCTGCCCCATTCAGTCTCTTTACTCGACCTTCCCTTCTCTTGACACATAACCCCATGCCCACAACCCCACCCTCGTCACTGAACTCAACTCCCTTTCACTGATCTTGATCAATCATATTTATTGAGCGCTTACTATATGCGGAGCACCATACTAAGTCTTTGGGCGAGTACAATATAACAACATAACAGACGCATTATCTGTCCGATATGAGCTTACAGTTTCCCCAGTATGCTTCCACTGCTCACATGCTTATGTCGCTGAGCACTGCTGGCAGAAATCCAGACACCTTCATCCATCTGAAACTCATCTTCACTTGCTATAACTCTGCCCTTTCCTCTGCTCAGCATTTATACTTCTCTACCCTTCTTGATTCCCATGCCTATTGCCTGTGCCAAATATTTCTGACTTTTGACTCCCTCCGTAAACCCCAGCCCCCTCACTAGCCCCATCTCTCATCCTCGATGACCCAACCAACCTTCTCTCTGTACCTCAATCTCACCACCGACTCCTTGTCCCGTGTCCTCCCTTGGGCCGGGAACTCCTTCCTCTTCATATCGAACAGTCCACCATTCTTCCCGTCTTCAGAACCCTCCTAAAATCACGTTCCGTTACACAGTACTCTCCCAAGCATTTGGTATAATGCTCCACACACAGTAAGCACTCAATAAATATGATGGATTCAACCACCTCCCCCGAAAAACTTGCCCTGACTGAGCCCTCATTTCCTCTATCCTCCCTCCCCCTCTTGCCAACTATGCACTTGGCTGTGAACCCCATAAGCACTTCGATAAATGCCACAGCATTTATGAACAAATCCTTATACCCTAGTTTGTTTTAATATCTGTTTCCTACCGTAGACTGCAAGCTCCTTATGGGCAGAGACTGCATCAACCAACCCTGGTGTGCCGTACTTTCCCAAGCACTTAGTAATGTGCTCTGCATATAGGAAGTGCTCAGTAAGTACCATTGATTGATTGATATATATTAAGTGCTTATCATTAGCTGAGCATGGTGCCGGAGTGAATGCAAAATAAAAATTTCATACACAGCTCCTACCCCACCGAGGGTTCGCAATCCAGGTGGTGGAGACGTACACGTAGAGAACAGAAATAAATTTCAGATTGCAAATTATAGGCAATTGGAGTATTTAAAATACATGAATCAATAACTAAAGCCACATTCATTAGCAAGTTTATATGGGGCCGAATTTATAAGTGATTAAAAGTTGGTCATTTCCAGTAAAAGAATGTTGGTGTAGTTTCCCGTTTGCAACAGTGGATGGAACAGTGCTTTGCACATAGTGAGCACTTAACAAATACCTTCATTATTAAGCCTCTGTCCTGAGACTTCAGGGCTAGAGGAATTGATTTTTTCATGATATTTGTTAGGTGCTTACTCTGTGCCAATCAGTCAGGCACTGTACTAAGATTGGTCAGGTAAGACACAAGTTGGACAAAGACTATGTCCCAAGTGGGTTTCAGTCTTAATCGCCATTTTACAGTTGAGGTAACTGAGGCCCAGGAAGGTTAAGTGATTCACCCAAGGTCACACAGCAGACACGAGGCAGAACCGGGATGAGAACCGAGGTCCTCTGACTCCCAGGCCCGTGCTCTTTACGCTAGACCACTCTACTCCTATATTTTAGTAAACAGTGGAAGCCTAATTGTTCCCTTTGAAGTTGTAGCACTCTTCTGTCCTTGCTATGCCATTTGTTCTGCTGTCCTCTAATCAGGGCTTTTCCAAAATTCACTCATTCAATCGTATTTATTGAGTGCTTACTATGCACAGCGCACTCTAGTAAGCACTTGGAATGGACAATTCGGACAACCGTTAGAGACAATCCCTGCCCAACAACGGGGCGCACAGTCTAAACGGGGGAGACGGACAACATAAGAAAACAGAACAAAACACAAGTATTCGATTGTGAGTGGTCTGCAACTCTGCCTGAATGCACATCAAGGCCTTCTAGGCAACAAATATGATTCTGCCTGAAGGCAATCGATCAGTCAATCAAATTTATTGAGTGCTTACTGTGTGCAAAGCACTGTCCTAAGTGCTTGGAATCAATCAATTGTATTTATTGAGCGCTTACTGTGTGAAGAGCACATATTAAGCACTTGGGAGAGTACAGCAGGACAACAAAACAAACACATTCCCTGCCCCCAGTGAGTTGAAAGTCTAGAGGGGGAGACAGACATGAATATAAAGAAATTATCGATATGTACATAAGTGTGGTAGGGCTAGTGGTGGGGATGGTGAATAAAGCAATGGGAAAAGAAGGAACGAGGGCTTAGTCGGGGAAGTCCTTTTGCAAGAGATGTGCCTTCAATAAGGCTTTGAAGAGGGAAGGGGGAAGTGATCGTCTGTCAGATATGAGGAGGGTGGGCTTTTGAGGCCGGAGGCGGGGTGTGGGCGAGAGGTCAGCGGTGAGATAGATGAGATCGAGGTACAGTGAGTAGGGTGGCACTGGAGAAATGAAGGGCATGGGCTGGGCAGTAGTAAGAGAGTAGTGAGGTGAGGTAGGAGGGGACAAGGTGATTGAGTGCTTTGAAATATGAGATTGCAGAGACAAGAGATCGGGGCTGGAGACGTAGATTTGGGAATCATCTGCACATTTAAGGCAGTCGAAGCCACGAGCCACTGTAAACTAAATGAATTCCTCACGACACCAGGAATGAGAGCGCTGCACTGGGGTTTTGAGGAGACAATTCATTCTTTCATTCAATTGTGTTTATTGAGCGCTTACTGTGAGCAGAGCGAATGTACAATTGGGCAGCAGATAGAGACAATCCCTGCCCCACAATGGGCTCACAATCTAAAAGGGGGAGAGAGACAACAAGACAAGTAGTCAGGCAATTCTCCCTGTCCCCGCAGACCGCCCGGCCTGACACCCGTGACACGCGGTGCCCTCAGCCTGGCTCAGTGGAAAGAGCCCGGGCTTGGGCTTCGGAGGTCATGGGTTCTAATCCCGACTCCGCCACCTGTCAGCTGGGTGACTTTGGGCCAGCCACTTAACTTCTCAGTGCCCCAGTTACCTCATCTGCAAAATGGGGATTGAGAGGCTCAGTGGAAGGAGCCCGGGCTTGGGACTCAGAGGTTGTGGGTTCTAATTCCGGCTCCGCCTCTTGTCAGCTGGGTGACTTTGGGCAAGTCCCTTAACTTCTCTGTGCCGCAGTAATGTGAGCCCCACGTGGGACAACCTGATGACCTTGTATCTCCCCCAGCGCTTAGAACAGTGCTTGGCACATAGTAAGCGCTTAAGAAATACCATTATTATTATTATCAGCACCACGGGGGCTCGGATCATTGATGAGCACACCGGACCCCTGTCTGCCCGGCCTGGAGCTCACCCGCCGCTCAGCCCCCAGCCTGTGGGCTTCTCAGCATTTACAACAGTGCTTGGCACATAGTAAGGGCTTAACAAACACCATCATTATTATTATTATTATTATGGTCAGAGAAGCAGTGTGGCTCAGTGGAAATGTTGGTATTTGTTAAGCGTTTACTATGTGCAGAACACTGTTCTAAGCACTGGGGTAGATACAGCGTAATCAGGCTGTCCCACGTGAGGCTCACAGTTAATCCCCATTTTACAGATGAGGCTCTGCCACTTGTCAGCTGTGTGACTGTGGGCAAGTCACTTTACTTCTCTGTGCCTCAGTTACCTCATCTGTAAAATGGGGATTATCTGGGAGCCTCACGTGGGACAACCTGATTACCCTGTATCTATCCCAGCGCTTAGAACAGTGCTCTGCACATAGTAAGTGCTTAATAAATAAATACCAACATTAAGTGACTTGCCCACAG